>NC_133202.1:39447615-39745115 GCF_958299795.1 Porites lutea
GGGCAGGGAATTTACGAGTTGAAGTATATGAAAGGGTTAAAAGGGCCCTTCAATTAAAAATGTTTCGAAAAGACGAGCCTTGTGGCTATAGACCATAAACTTTACACGAAAGTGAAAGACAAACCTCCTTTTTTAGCGATTTATTCCTATTAAGTAGGTATGTTAAAGGCTACAATTTTTAATGGAGGGTACACGAAAGGGTCTTACCGTTACTGTCAAAAAATGGTTTACAAAAGGGCAGGGAGCGGGACTTGGGACGGAGCCTCCCTGTGTAAAACTTCATTGAGTAGTCCCCCCCGGATGCACTCCTCTGCCCCATGATGAGTCAAGACAGGGAACTTTATAGAAGAAGGGGGCGGAACATTACTGGCCACCCCTCATAAAATTTGTTTTGGAGTACTTTGCAATTGATCAAACTCTCGTTAACGACCGTCTTATGGAGTTCTATATAAACTCCAGCGTAATCGTCCTTGCGGTCTAAGAACTGTTTTGAGGGGAGTATGCTTTTGATATTTCTTCATTTCTGATGGAAGTTAACTATTTAATTGTTCTCAGAATTTCTAGATACCACAATTCTCGTTACACAACGGAAGAACCTGTCTGAGATAGGGCGGTCAGCAACGTATGTATGCGGCCTGTAAATCTCGACGCCGGGTCATTCTGTATGAATTCATCCAAATTTAGGCCATCGGCAATTTAACGGACTGTATGCTTTTACAATGAGCCACACTTTTGTCAGCAAGTTTACACAAAATAGATGAAAGAAACATTAATTGTTCCATCTGCGAAAATCAGCCGCAAAGTCACGAAAGTGAGAAATTTGTGTTCAATCTTTCGTCTTTTCGTCTCCTTAGCTTCGCCTGTCCCGCTTTTGAGTTTCTTTGTTGTTGATGATGTTGCTTTTAGGTCGCTTTTTCCTCAGTTCTCAAGGTGCACAACGAAGATGCTTAAAGTGAACAACTAAAGTAATTCCCTCATTAAAGGAAAGCTTTCACCAAACTCTCTTAACTTGAGCAAATATTACTAACTGGAGCACATGCTGTTTGCGTATAAAAACGCGATAATTGCGGGCCAACAAACTAACCATGCCCTAAACCACCCTAAACCTTTTATCAGCTCGCCCACTTTGCACGAACAAGGTGTTATTAGCCCTATCTACATAAACTTACCTAGGGGAGAACAGAACCAGGCGTAGTTTAAGTGAGAGCTCCGACTTACGACTGCAGCATACGTCGATATTAGGACAGCTTGTACAAGATGATAGGCTTGTCAACTTGTTGACCCGTAACATACCCTCACAACAATGGCGAACAAAGCGTTTAACAATTGCATTGTATACGATCGTTAAGCTCACATGACAGGCTTTTGGTCAGTTTTTGTAAGTCTTTGTTTATCGGAAATGTCGCTCTTTGCTTCTTAAACAACACATATTTAACAGTGTTTAAATCAGTTCGACGCCGGAATCTTTCTAAACAAGGTAAGAGAATTGGATACAGAAAACTATTAAGTGTTGGTTGTGAATGTTAGGTATAATTTTCAGAACACAAATAGAGATACGCCTAAAGGAATCTAAATAATCTTGTTTCCTGAGACTATAAAAATACTTGGGAGCCACATGATACTTGACATTTTTAGGTATGAAAGGAATGGGATAACTAAAAAGAAAATAATTTCACATGTTGACAATAATGACCGAACAATCATCAGCTCTGTGAATGGGTAGCTGTGCGTCCGCTTTGTTTCGTTTTTCTGAGTCAGAAGTAGCTAGATAGGCGGAATTTAGGAATGGTTTCTCACTAATCCCCACTAACCAACCAAAAAGAGAACCACAATGTATCGTAGAAGATTCATACAAGGAGTAAATGAGAAAACATCCGAGACAATATTCATTTATTTTTACTTTCTACAGCGAAGCTCGTTCAAACCTCGTTATTAAACGGGGAAAATAGGCTAGTCTGAGAGAGAGACAGTGCGACATAAGGGGATTCCCCTACACTCTCAACGTTTTACCTTTTCCTCGGCCTTATTCGAACTACAATTTGTGGCTGTAAAAAAAATGCAAGGAAACAAAACATTATATAAGAGTAACACTCTATCAATCATCGAATGTAAAAGTAGAATCGAAACGGTCTGTTATTGCAGTTACCCAAATCGCAGGACAAATCAATACACTCCTTGGCTTGTTTCGTTGTCTCGAGATAGAGAACTAGCAATCATTAAGAAACCAACTCTAAGAATTAAAAGATCGAAAAAGGACTTTACTAGACTACGAGTAGTCCGCATTTTCCCTCAGGTATAGTAGAGCGAGCGAAACGCGAACGCGCGTGAAAATAAGCTCACGCGAGAGGGGCGAGACGCAGCGGTGAGTCATTTTTCTCTCTCCCCGCCGCGTCTCACCTTTCTCGTGTGGGGTGATTTTACGCGCGCTCGCCAGGAAAAATCCCTGAGTAAAAATGAGGACTACTCGTAGTCTAGGAGTTTACAATAAAATGTGTAAGTAAGGGCGGACCAGGCGCTGGCCGGGCGCGGGCGCCCGTGGTGTCAAATGCAAGTCACATACCTGATCATTTTAGCCTTAGCAACATGACGGAACTTTATTTTGTCTTCACAAGAGAGGATAAAGGGGACAGAGAGGGCATCCCCCATATACACCCTATTCCATAGGTAATTCGTCTCGACTTATTTTTAAGACCACAGATCCCAAGGGGGATTAGACAACAGCCAATCACATAGCGCGAATGTGTTCCGCGTGGATCACCCACGCTCAGAGCCACGCGTCCTTCACGAATTGAGGCAGAAAAAAATGGCGGAAGACTCGGAGAGCAATATTGCTATTCGTTTTGTCGACGAAAACGACTAAAGAGAGATTTCTGCTAAAGCTGTGTCAGCGAAACGGAAATTAAAAAAGAATCGCCCTTCCTCTCTTGTATATAGCTAACAGTACAGCAGGGAAATCCTTAACACAGTGAATATTCTCTCAGGATCATTTATAATTTACAGTTTGAAGAGAGCAATTTCTGGTTTGATATTTGATTTTTTAATTAGTATTTTATTATTCAACAAAAATAACACTTGGCGCCCTATATTGATAATAATAATAATAATTTAATAACTTCTAGAGCGCTATTTACATTCACTGATCAACAGCGCTTAACAACTTAAAAAAACTACAGTAAAATTCAAATTTGTAAAACTAATTACATGTACACGAATATTACTTGCTACTTGCTTTATTGTACAAACGACCGGTTTCAATAGACCGGCGAAATTTCTCATTTTATTAAAGCACTGAGGTTACGATAACTTCGAGTTAAACTGATTTCACGGGTTGTCAAAGAGTCGAGCGATCCCTTTCCCAGGTGAGCGTCGATTCATTTCGCTTCAATATTCAGAAATGCTCTCGATCTCTTTACGCTTTCATTACCTTTCGCCCGACATGTTTTGCAGGGCGTTAGTCTTGCGAAACCTCCACGAAACATCCACGCAGCGCGCGAGGTAACTTTATCCCGATTCTAAAAATAACTCGAGACGAATTACCTATGGAATAGGGTGTGTATGGGGGATGCCTTCTCAGTCCCCTTTATCCTCTCTTGGTATTCAATATTACTCACAAATTACTATTCCACAGTAACGTAGTCACAGTCTTGACTTGAGTAGTATGATTTACATCCCACAAGTTAAACTTAACAGGTGATCATCCGTTTATTGTTCTTAAGCCCCGATGAACGGACACAACATTGTTGGGAGTTGCTGCGTCCGTTTAAACGTAGCTAAAAGTTTGACCGCAAACTTTGCGCAACAACTCCCAACAACATGCAACAGGACTCTGGCAACAGGATGTGCACACGGACGCAGCATTTAACATCCAACAATGTCAGGCGGTTGTTGGCCGTGGCATGCACGGGGCTTTAGAGAGTGTTAATCAGGGCGGATATTTAACAGTAATAATAAGAAGAAAGAATTTGTATAGCGCAACTTCCATACAAAGTTCAAATGCGCTTCACAATAAAATCACACAGTGGGAAACGGATACAGTAACTAATACTACTACAAAAAACAAACAAACAAACAAAAACTACTTATACTAATACTGCCTAGTAATACTAATGCTAATATAATATTGTGCTCCAGGTTATGATAAAAATGCTAAACGAAAAAGGTGCTAAATGTCCACCTGTGCAACTCTTCTCCGTCAAAGCTCAGAGTCTGTTCAACCAATTTTAGATTTCTCCGGAAGAATCAGAGGAACAACTGCTGAAGTAACTTCCATCTTCACAACTCCATCTGCTCGTGGAATTAACAGACGCAGTAGACTCCTCATCGCTACACAAAATGTCCTCTGAAAAGTCATCGTTTGAACACGTGACCTCGTTACGTCTATCCATCACATGTACGTGAGCAGTTTCGGAACTTGAATGTGTTGAACAGGACCTATTCCAAGTGTGGTCCAAGTTGGTGTCTTGGAATAGAGTGGGTAGCTCTGTCAAATCTCTTGGCATTGTTTGGTTTCCCCCACAAGGCTGTTTGCGGGCAAAATCTTTGCGCAAATCTTGGATTGATAAGAGTTGTAACTCGGGATATCCCATTTGGAATTCTTCACTGGTTACTATGGAAATTCCAGCGTCTGGGTTTAATTTATTTTCTTCAGCTAGTGCTACAGAGTTTCTATACGCCACATAGGAAGCCCCGTGAACGTGCTTCAAACAAGTCTTGCAATACTGTGTATAGTTATGATTAGTTGATGCTCTTTGCGTCGCTTTGTACCAAGGAGTGCAATTTTGGAACCTTTGGCAACTCTTAGCATTTAGCTCTTGTCTAATGAGAGGATTTCTTAATCCATACAAGAAGGGATTTATACAACTATTCAAAAACGCGCACCAATACGAGGCTAGTCCAAAGTTCTGAATGGATGCATCTACGGTCGTCTCGATTTGGAGCGCTGTCATATAGGTCATGTAGGCAAAGTAAGGAGTCCAGCATACGATAAAAGTAATAAACATCATGAAAATCGTGAGTGCGACTTGTTTTTGAGAGGAAAGTCCTCTGCCGCTGTCAGCACTTGTAAGGGACATCCGAGATAAGCGAATGTCGAGTTTTCTGGCGGCACTGAAGATATTTACGTAACAGAATCCCATGATACATAGCGGTATGAGGTAAGCGACAAGAAGCGCCACAAAAGCAAATACTATTTGACCAAGATTGCTGGGGACCTGGACACCACATTGCGTTGAACCTAGAAAGACAGAGCAAGTTAAACAAACTAATATCGTGGGTTTGCACAAATTACTCCTTAATTCTGGCGCGACATTTCAGCGTTAATTTATAATTTTAGATGCCATCCATGTGCCTGTACTGTAATACGTCATGGCCCCAATCACTTTTCACGCAGTTAGTACTTATAAACTCTAATAGTCCAACAGCTCTTGACCGATAAGCGCGCAAGAAATAACCCTGTTATTGCAATAAAGTGAATGTATACAAGGGACAACCAGAAAGTGCACAAACACGTCTGCGTTCGTAGGCTACACTCTTCGTTTTTAAGTGATAATATAGTTCGAAATGGTCCGTTTACCAGAACCTGCGGGTCAGGACTACTGGAAGACAGTCATCCTCAGACCAGTGGCAAAGCATTCCATTCTTTGTCAAACACAAAAAAAATTTATCTGTCCTGGATGGGACCTGTTTTTCTAGAGTCCCGATAATCAATGGGCTCCGAAAGCTGTTTCTGTTTACTTAAGTTCGAAGTTTCAATAGTTTTACAGTTAACAAAACAAGATAAACTGGATTGTTAGCTAGGACCCTCGCTTTTATTCCTTAGATTTTGATAGATATTTGATTTTCGAGGCCCGCAAAGGTACCGGGACTTTTAAAAAACGAGTCCCAGATACGTTTACAAAATTTCATTGCCTTTCCAGAAAATGCCTTCGTCCGGACCGATCGAATCTCAATAATTACCTCTAGGTACCACAAATACAAAGAACCAAAAGGGGAATTATTTGGTTTGCTACTCACCAGCCTTGAATTTAAACGCGGTAAACCCAGTCAACGGAATCGAAGCAAGAATCAAGGGTGCTATCCACGTCATCGCCACCATCATCCAAGCCAGTCTTGTTGTTATCACGTGACGGTTCATCGGCCTCACAATGGAAAAGTACTTTTCAATGCTGATGGCCGTTAGAGTGAAAAGCGACGAACATTCAAACAAAATGTTTAAAAAGCCATTCAATTGACACAAGCTGATTCCAAATATCCATTCACGTGAAAAGCACGTGATAATCGAAAAAGGAATGCAAAACAATGCAACTCCCAAGTCTGCGCATGCCAGGTTAAGTATGAACAAGTTTGTGCGTGTGCGCAACTTTTTCCTGTAGTAGATTGGGACAATGAGTGTTAAGTTGCCAAATAAGGCAAGGAGCATGATGACGCACAGAAGAGATGCATAGACGAAATATTCGGTGCCAGACCCCTGTTTCGTGAACTTAAGAGGTGAGTTGCCATTTCGAGAAGTATTCTGAGTATAGAGGCTGAAGTTTGACTCCGCCATCCTGAAATAGAAAATAAAATTCTTTTATTATTCATTTAAAATATTTCTCCGATTCTGATTGGCTAAAATCACACGCATAATTTACCATAACCAGTTGCTGATGACCAAATTTGGAAGAATTTTGTGTTTAGCGAGGAAATGACGTCAAAAATGCAGCGTTTTTGCAGGTTAATTCCCCCATTAACCGAGAAGACCTGGGGACGAGGTTGAGTTGTTTTGGTTGTGGAAACAAAAATGACGGACATTTCACCGCGTTTCAAGAGTAAGAACTAGGAGCAATAATAGCTAAAAACATGGCAAGAACAGCAAGAAGACAACTCGAAGGGCGATATTTGCTATTTGGAGAATATTTGCGTAGCTGAACAACCCTAAACGCGCACTATCGAAGATGAACTTAACATCGATGGATCAATGGAGGTAAGCATGTTTTAGCAATGTTTTTAAACTAGGAATTATTCCTCCTCGATCCCCATAATTCTTCATAAGATACTCAGCCTCATTCATTAATTGTTAATTATAAATTACTGAAACAATTTCAAAATATTTTCAATTCGGATGATTCTTAATACACAGAACAGAGAGGCTTAGGTTGAAATAGGATTAACTACAAGGCTGCCCATTGAAATGGCCAATGAAATCACTGGTAACCCAAGCTTGATACAAGATCGTCACGCACTTTTGCCCCGAGAAACCTTCGAAATTTAAGGACTTGTTTAAGTCTGTCCTGTGTGGTCCCCGGGCCGATTTATGGCCATTTTACGGGTTTTTAGTAATAGCACCGGTTTGCTCTCTATTTCTATCCTATTCAAGTGAGACAGCAAACCACAACAACGTAACAAAAGTAAGTCGTTTATGGTATTTAAATCTGGTCATATACAAAGGTTACAGAAACAATCGTTTTTTCTCCCCATACAAATCCTTCCTAACGTTAAGGAACAATTTCAAGCTTGGACTACCTGTGATGTTCTGCGATGAGCTAGATTTGGGGAAAAGTTGTAAAGAGAGAAACGTTGTATTTCGCAAACCTCCGGGAAAACAGGACAGATGTACAGAAACAAACAGCAGTTCGGTCCACTGTTCTTTGAAACGATCGACTTGAGGGCACAATTAATTTAATCAGTTAAAAACTTCGTGAATCCCGGGCTTCGTCTCAAAATATCACTGAGTCAGAAGTAATAAAAGACCCGTTCCATCCACTCGATTAGGACCTTTTTGTATTTTAAACGAAACGTTTTTAATTCAAACGTTTACATAAAAGCGGTGCGCACACTTTACGCTGGCGTGGACGCAAATTGTTAGCTTTAAGTCCTTTTCCGACCGGTTGGCTTGTAAGGAAACGATTTCAAGGAAAATAACAATAAAAAACATATACTTACGACTGCCAGTAAGAATCAGGAAACTGCCTCCGCCGATTAGGGTAAGAAAAACTGTTTTCCAAACTTTCTTTAGTGTCATACGTGAAAACTGCGCGACCCCAATTCAGAGAGGAATATTTATTAATGGAAATTGAAACCAAAAGAATATGCTTTGTTCAGGGGTTTCACAAGTTTAAAAATATAAACCACTAAAAAGGCGACTTTAGGAACCAAATAATTTCCCCTCGGATTGTTACCGGATAGGATTCTCGTGGTACTATGAGCCCAAATATTAATGCTCGACGAAAATTTTTTTTCCTGCATCAGTTTTTTGACTTGTAGAACTGTGTTAGTCTGAAACAAATAGCGTCGATGACTTCATGGATTTAAAAAGCTTCGTTCTTTTTCAGTCTAGTGATTCAACAAGCTGTTCTTACTGACAAAAAAATGATATAAAAAAAGTACAAAATGTTGTTTGCTTACCAAACATTTGTTAATTGCTGGTCGGAAATGTAGTTAAGTGCCTGACACGGAACTCTCCAAAAAGCCGAGAGAGCAAAAAGGAAAAACAACATCCACAACAAAAAAAACAGTGGGCTCTCAGGAACAATGTCTGTTCTATTTATAAAATTCCTCAATCAGAGATTCGATTGGCCAATTGATACTATGGTTTGTTATCATCTATTATTCAATAATTGTAATTGAAACCTAGCGACCGGGTTTCATCGATTAATGCCTTTTGTTACGAGTTCGGCTGCAATAAGTACACAGTAATTTTCAAGGAGTTATAATAACTCCTCTAGTGGGGCTAAATTTAACTCCTTACAGTGGAGTTATCTTTTGGGGAGTTATTTTAACTCCAAAAAGGAGTTTAAAAAACTCTTTTTCAGGAGTAAAACTGACCCCAGATTAGGAGTTAAAATAACCCCCAAAAAGGAGTTATCCTGTACGTAAAATTTTTACTCCGTTTTTGAAGTTATAATAACTCCCTAAAAATTACGGTGTATATATCATCGCGTCATAAACTATAACAAGGAAGGATGTGTCAGCAAAGTTTTGGTATGTAAAGGTAATTTTCCCTCGCCCGTACACGGAAACGGTGTATCTTATGGTCTCTTCTGTAAAACAAAGTCTTCATCGCATTCTTATTTCTTACGCTCAGGCAAAGTTATGTGTCAAGATTAAACCTGGCGGGCAATTATTGCTTTACGGCTGCGTGGAGCCCATTAATTGAGGTGATACGCAACTGATGCAGTTCTAGCTGGTATCCCATTGAAAAGAAACATTGCCTTGGTGATATTTAAATAATTTATACATGGCACTGATTTGTTTTCACTATCATTACAAAACGAAATTAGAGATTTTTCGTCAGTAATTAGAAAAGTGAGAGAGTTTATTTACTGGACTCTTAGAATAAACTGAAGGAGCCCAAAATAAGCTGAATACTCACTGGGAAGAGGTCAAAGTGGCAATCGTGTATCAATTAAAAGACTGACAAACTTTCAAAACTGGATAGTTTTAAGATGGGTCGAGTCACATCAGGTTTGCATTGGATTTCGAAACCGAAATCCCTCTGGCGAGGGGAAAAAACAATGATGCGCTTGATTTGGGTCAGGCGCAGACCTGAAATAATTACAAAAGCTGGAGCTTGATGCCCTGGTGGGAAGGGGGGGGGGGGGGGGGGGGGTACTTGGGATAATGTTTGCTGGGTATGCATGTGCCGCTTGATGTGCCGCTGGCCTTTCAGAGCCCCTAACCCGTTATAGTCTATTTTTTGCCAATTATAGACCCCATCTTAGTCACTTTTCGGAAAATGTAATTTTCGCGATGCTAACTTAGTCACTTTCTATTTATCCATCTACCTTATCAATGTGGTTTCAAGCGGCGGAATGTAATGCGGCCAATGCGAGCTTATTGTTAAATTTAATAAACAACAACTTTCCGATTTTTTTTATCGAGAATCTTCCCATTTTGAATCCCTGCTTACTCCAAAAACCCGAAAATTTGCGACCCCGTTCTAGTAAATCTGTTGAAAATACGGCCCCATTATAGTCACTCCAGTCATGCGATCCCATCCAGCGGCACATTTTTATTCGCCTCTTGTAAGGGAGTACCCCCCCCCCCCCCCCCCGGGCTTATCGCAAAACACTGAGCTCTCTGAATTCTCTTATTCCGAATAATAAACCTTCTTTTTGTTAAAGAGCTGTCGTCATTGAAATACGAAGTGCTAAAGTGATCGAGTTCAGTACCTCCCTATTCTCTAATTCAACTGAGGAAAGGCCTAATATCGTTGTTATATCGTTATTAGCTAGCCTGCGTAGCAGACGCTTGGAAGTAGTGGGCACAAGATAAAACGGCAGCGCGAGAAGGAGACACGCGAGAGCAGCACGTGAAGGGAGAAGAGAGGGTGAGTCTGGTTTCGCTCCTCGCTCGCAAAAGAGAACTTGCTCAATACTATATTGACATCAAACTTGGTCAATAACGCCTTCAATTAAGCATTCCCCCATTCAAAAACCCCAGGAAAAATAGGTACAAGCTTTGGGTGTAGCGAATTCTGAGATCGTTTGAATGACTGTGGACAAGAGTTAGTCTCCCTCGCAGCCGTTTTTTGCATGTCACGCAACGCTCCCCCAAAGGGGAAGCGTTAGGGGGAGCGTTGCGTGACATCCAAAAAACAGCTGTGAGGGAGACTACGGTATTCAGGTAAGCCAGTAACCAACCATAAGTGACGCTTGTCCACCGAACTAATTAAGAAATCGTTGCGCCGAAAGCTTGTTCCCATTCCCCTTATTATTTGCGAAGCGAGGGCAGCGAGGCCATCGCGTAGCGAAGATATATAATTTTGTCAAAATTCGCATTATCTTAAACCTTGCTTTCGTCTCGGAAATCAGCCTTGGAATTCACGCTTCACCAAGGCACACCCAATGCAAAATTAACGTAGCACTTTTCCCGCTGATTGAGTTAGACTGTTTTCAACTCAGTTCTTCGGCCGAAGAACCTGGTGAACCCACCGTGTTTGTTTGATTGCCGTCTTTTTTCTCATCCAGCGGTCGAAGTAATGCTAAAAATTATTTTCAATACGCTCTTAAGAATAAGACAGGACAAAAAAAGGAGAAAATAAAGAAGTAGGGTTCTATACAACAATGGTACTCGCAGCGGGTCAGCCATCCAATTTGGAACCCCGCCTACATGGTATAACTTGAGTGACGCTATTTTTAAACGCCTAGTTGGGCCAGGGTATGCGAGACACATATTTCTAATGGTTATTATTAGAATGAAGAATAAAACTGAGATCGGGCTCAGTCGGGTACTGCTCATACATTCTCTCTTAAGGTGAATTTCCACTGTCGCGTAGTTGATCTCCACTGCGTCGCGTAATTTTTAACGCTCGAAAAATGTACGTGCGTAAATGAAATAGTGGCAATGTATGAAGGCCCACGTGTAAACGTGAAAGTTGAGCGAGGTTCAACTTTTAGGGCCTGTTTACATGAAGGTGGGGGACCCCGGGTAGGTGAGGTAACCTGCTTAGGTGGGGTAAAAAAATAACCCTCCTTTACATGCAATCTTACAACGCCGCCATCCCGGGGTGCACTTTCTCAAGATTATTAAATGGTCGCTAAACACCTAAACAAGAAAAATGCTGGCAAACCACGTGTTTTGGCGATTAATGCACTTCTGCACTCCTTTGTTGCTCTTGCTGCAACCTTCAGTGCAATGGCTTTCCATTGTTAACTCTAATAATGATGCAAAGCCACCGCCAAAGTGTGTTTTGCGCGAATTGGATGTATTACGAATCCGACCCCGGCGGGGCGGGTTACCCCCCCTTGAAACGTTTACATGGCAAAATTTGACCCCGGCTGAGAGGGTAACCCGGTCTGGTAGGCCGGGCTACCCACCTTGGCGGGTCACCCCACCTATCATGTAAACGTGATCAAATTAAAATGAGAGATTATATGGACAGGCGGGTTACCCCACCTAAGCGAGTTACCTCACCTACCTGGGGTCCCCCACCTCCATGTAAACAGGCCCTTAGGTATATGCTTGACCTTCCATACAATGTCTCTATTTTATTTACGCGCATAAGATTTACGTGTTTACGCACGGAAAAATTACCCGACAGTGGAAATCCACCTTTACGGAGTGGTGGGGCGCGGTCTCCCTCCGGGATTTTATTTACCTAGCTGGCGAAACGAAACAGTAAAGCCCAGTGTTACCAACTGACGTTAATTAAAAAAAATTAAGAAGACACTGATTAATGCCCACACCAAAAAACAAAAGCGAAGCAACAATAGTTTCGCAAAACCACGACAACCCATGGTATGCCCACATGGTAATCCATAAGCATTTGCAAAAAACGTTGTCAAGGAAACTTGCTTGTGTAAATTACACTTGAGATATGAAAAACAATGAAAGAAAAGATGTGAAACAAGAGGAATGAACTTTAGTCACTGAGCACGCTACTATTTTGAATGGAAGGCTACGGGATGAATAATTGTCCTGGTCTTACGGATATTGACCGGATGCTTGAACTCAACAGGTTGTCACAAAATTTTAAAGTGAACTTCGACTGCTAAATATGAATTTTGACGCTGTAAATAAGCTGAGTATAGCATTTGCTGTCATGGTGTTCTGTATTTTCGCTTTGACCTCTTTCTTGGTTGCTTCAAGCTTATTTTACGCCGTCTACAAGGAAAGGAAGCTACGCATACCTTCGGCCATGCTGGTGTTGAACCTGTGTGCTGCAGGACTTCTTGTAGGAGTTGTATCAGGGTCTTTTACATTGCTGGCCGACGTACTGCAGTTAAGCTCTTGCGAGTCTTCGCAATTCAGTTACTTGAAAAGTTACGTTGAAGCATTTTCCATGAGTATATATTTTCAGGCCTTGTTCATTATTGCCGTTATGAGATATGGCCTGGCTCTGTGCGGAGAAAAACTTTGTCGCGTTTCCATGAAGCAAATCGGAGTTTTCATCAGTTTAACGTGGATCATTTCTTTAGTTTATGCAGCGCTTGTGTCATTTTACGAACAGCAAGAACGTATCAATTTCGCCGCATACCCACGGGGAGTAGCTGCAGCACAATTTACATTTCTCGGTCTCATGCATTTTGGAGCAATGTTTATTTACGGAAACTTGGTCATTTATTTTCACCAAAAGAAGGACAATTTACCACCAGATTTTTACAGCATCGACTCTAGCAGCCGACGAATCGCGCAAAGGAATATTCGCGTATCGATTAAGAATATTCAAATGACTGCTCTACTCGTGGGTACGTTAAGCGCATGTCATTTACCGAATCTCGTCGTTCTGGTTACGGCCATGTTGACCGGTCAGCTGTCACACAAAGCAAAAGTATTCACGGTCGCTTTGATTCATTGTGGAACTGTCATTCATTTCGTTCTTTACGGATATCTTAACAAGCGGTTTAAGCGGATTATTAGACCGATGAAGCATCGATTTATTGACAGAGTGACAAACAGGAAAAGGAGGAGAAAGATCAACGAGTTTCTTCCACCCAGTTACCTTTCAACTTCTTCCGGTGGAATTAGTTTCAACAACTCGCGAGACAATTCAGAGCTGACACGAAGTAAACTTGCTTTTTTATATCGATGAATTTCACGGAATAAATTCAGCATGAGTAGACCAGAACATTAACTACGCCTTTTGAAAGAGAATCAATGAAAGTCCTGAGGTCCATTCTCCACTCCATCAACCTCACAATAAGGAGAATGGATACTTGCTTTAGACGCTGAGATTTCAGGGAGTCACCAGTAATTAGTAAGGCTTGTCAACCCAAACGATCCCAAAACTCGATGCACCGAAAGCTTTTTGTACCATTTTCCCATACAAGGTGCACACAAATTAAAGAATTTAAAGAGCTGGGACAGGAGTGCAACTCGAGGCTCATGTCATACAAACTATTCCCTTAGTGGCCTCTTTTACACGTTAGTTCCGGTTCACTTCCTAGAATACGATTTAGCAACCATACATTCTACTTTTTTAAACCCCAGTAAAACAGTGGCACACCAATTTCACGACATTGTTTGAGAAAAGACTCTGCGAGTGTTTGAAGCCCTACCTAACACTCTTGCAAGAAGTAAAGAGATCAAATTAGAATATTTGCAGCAGTGTTCCTGAAATGTTGCGTTTGTCTGGGTCACTGCCACAATTTTGTTGTACTTTCGCAAGTATTCTGTGCGTGTGTTTGTTAAGATTAACATATTAAAGATGTTGTGACTGTTTATTTTGACCGTGGCTTTGATAATATCTATACACACGTTTAACAAGAATAGTTATATTTATTTTTTTTAATTAACTTTTATTGAGCTTGTCATTAAACTTTAATATTAGCACTTTCGACTTTGTTTTCGTTTTTACTCTACCACACATAAGTTAAACACAATTTACATACACCAAATACCTCACTGACTAGCAACCAGTTTTGGAAAAGATATTCTTGCTGTGGTTACCGGTCATTTCACCCAAAAACCAAAACAAGCACGCTTCTAATATATATTCCTCGATCTTAAATAGGGGGCTAAGCAACCGAGGCGAAATGACGTAAGGGCGAAATGACCGTAAAGCAGCTCGCTGTTACACACTTCTCAGTATTGCCTTTATAAGCAAAATTAATGAAGACCAAAAAAAATTAAAACGCTATTTTTAATTGATAAAGTAAAATGTTACAACACTTTAATGCCCAAAAGACATGAAGATGTAATAGAAACTTTACGCTAGCTTTAAAACTCAACTAACTGTTTTACTCTTTTTGGAGACTACTTTGAGTTAAAATTTTGTAGGTTCGTGTTTAATGGATTTTTTTATGAAAGTACGTCAACAATAATGTCATCTTTTTCTCGTGGATACATACTTTTTACCTTCTCAGGCTCAAATTATTTACGTATACAAAACAGCACAAACAAATTCTATTTCAAGCTTTTAAGGGCCTGTTTACATGGAGTGGGGGACCCCGGTCTAGTGGGGTTGGTTTCTTTTGTTTTCACGCTCTGGGGGACACAAAACAAAAGAAACCTACCCCTCTAGACCGGGGTCCCCCACTCCATGTTAACAGGGTCTAACTAATGAAAATCAAATCACATCAACAGAAAGAAGATAATTTTCAATAACAATAGAAATAACCTTTCACAAAACTACTCTGAAGTCCTCTGCATAAATTCCTTGGGCTTGTCATGCAGGTTACGAGGGCATTACCAGGCTTAAATACCGTTTACGTTGGTTGCTCTTAACAACTTTAAACGGGGTGAGACACTGCTCAGAAAAATGAAAAGGGCGAGTCAAAATTTAAAAACCTTTTGTTTGACACCATGTTACGCCAGCAGAGCTGGTTGTGCACAAAGTTTTTGCCTACTATAACTTTGAATATTTTGCTTATTAAATCTATTTATTCTCTCAAGAGGTACTAACTTACTTCATCTGCAAAGACAGTACATCTATCACGTTTAGAAATGCCACTATGATCAAAGCCAAATCAGTGAATTTTCTTGGCAGACAGTCCATACTAACGGCCACTTTCTTCTGTCCCAAGGGTGGCCCTTGAGGAGAGGTTCAACTGTATCGGGGAGATCAAAATCCTACAATGCCAGTTAATCCCCAAAAATTAAATTACCTCAAAAGAACTGACGATCAATTTCCCCGCTCTAGCCACCTCCACATTATTTGACCTCATGGAATCACCATGTTTCAGAGGTTTTGTTACTAAAATGTTGTCACGCCCCATGGCCCATCACTTTCTCCCTTCCATGATCGGATGATCTTTGCCTGGTCTCCAAACTCCTTTTTTATTTATAGTAGATTTAAGTTTGGTCCCTCAGGGAGAGGTTACGCAGAGTACATTCACTTCACTTCACTTCACGACAGTGAATTGTCTATTTTCCAAACGGCATTCAGGTGAACGTCTTTCAGATTTAAAGTAGTCCATTTCATTTCCGTAGAAAATACTAAAGCTTTGGAAACGGCTATTTTGAGCTGTTGTTAGCAAAGAAGAGGTGTCCATTCGAAAACAGATTGTCTTGAATCGACTCTTAAAATAAATAGCAATCGCTGACTTTCTACTTTATTGATAGTTATCTATATGAACAATGGCGATAATATAGGATATTCATTTGACACATTAAAATCTCTACAAATGTCTACCTAGTAGGGCAGTTAATGGGTGTTGCAGAAGGTGCGATCGATAATATAACAGAAGACACTCGGTGAACAATACCAAACTACCATCAACTATACCCCAAGAAAAGTTCCGTGTGGACTAATGACTATCTCACGGTTGTATGCAGAGATTTTACCTTGCGTTGTGTGGCACAAAACACATTTTCATGTAACACTGTCTCATGTTATACACGACGCCACAAATGCTGGATAACCTCTAAGTTTCGTAACTTTCGTCATTTAGGTATTTAGTACTAAAACACAGCTCGTAGTTAAAACACATCTTGGTGCTGTCTGTTCGGTCGAAAGTGTCCGGCCTTCCGTGACGGATCAAAAGTGGCCTTTTCTTTTCGTAGCGAAGAACCAGACGAGACGTCAGAGATTCCTGCTCCATAAGACGTCAATTCTAAAAAGAAACAGCTACTGTTTAACACTTTTACTTGGGGCCATTCGATTTTCTTAGAAAGAAACAAACCAACATAGCAAAATGCTTTGATGTTCTTTTTAAACATTTTCGTTTAATTTGTTTCACTCGTAAGTAAATCCGCCAGAGAATGAAAACTGATTTCTGGCTATCTTAAAATGTATTAACGTTATATCACCGAACGGTTTAGTTTGGTGACATGGTTAACCACTTGGAATATTGATGACCTCATGTGGCATTTTTTATACTCATTACCCACTCATACAGCCAATTTCAATGATATATGCTTGGTTTTTCTCTTTATTTGCACACAAATGTGGATAAAAATCACCAGTCAATACCAGTGGGGACTCCCAAGGTAACTCAGAAAGTTCTTCAGTAATTTGCAATCGGAGAATTGTTGTAACAAACCCAAAGGTCCAAAAATGACGTCTTTTAATTCCAAATCGATGGAGGCACAAACATTACCTTCTGATTTGTTGAAGGAGAGAGACTGGGATCCAAACCCTGAGTCAAAGCCGGAGTCATGCCTGCCTTGAAGGATGTCTAACACGTCTCCCCTGCGCATTTCTTCAAGTACCTTACTTAAATTTTCGATAGTTCCTTCCGCAGCCTGGGAAAAACGAACATAGGAAATGCAGCTTAGCATACAACAGTTATAACTCCTTTTAATGACTTTATGTACTTCTGAGTAGCCCCTGTTTTCGTCTCTAAATTTCTTGAGAGCTGCCATTTTGAGATTTTGCGACGTCAAGTGGTTTCCGTTTTAGTTAAGAAGTGAGGTTGCTTTGTTTGCAGCGAAGGCGACAAACAAGGAAAGGAATTAGTGAAAATAGCCCGGAGTAACCAAGTTGGCAATGCAATGTTTGGGGGAAACAGGTCGAAAAAATTGGAATATAGCCTTATTCCGTAAACATTTATAGCCAGATGGCAGGATTCAAATCTATCGATAGCCATCCAAATTTTCTATCAACTGATTGGGAATAGAATTAAAATTTAAGCTTTATTTTCAGCAGTGTAACGTCCACTTGTTGTAACAGTAGAAGTTTGCTTTAAAACATTCCCACAGCTTCCGTGTCTACTGATTGGAGATGCGCCAGTCTCAACAACTCTATGATCGGACTGAGGTGTGACGCGCACTTTTCATCACCACAGAGACACCAGCCATAATTGCTACAAAGCAATACTTGCGACATGTCCACAGTCGATCTGACGCATCAAAGAGCTGACTACATACCTCATATTCAGCCAGCACCTGAATGGTTGGACTCGTGTGTATTTCGAACGCCCTCTCTAATGTACCTAGCTTCAGCCTCCTGGCTAACTCACGCCAGTTCGCCACAGTAGAGATATCTAGTCTTTGAGCCATTTTCCGTCGAACATACGGGTCTAGCTTGTCCAGGTCACCTGAAAATATCAGTGTCATATGTATATAATGCTATATCATGTACTTAAATAGACAAAATAGGCCAAGGGACGCAGACGGCCAAGCGACAGTTAGGTACACTCCTCGTAAAAAGCCCCCGGCGATTTATGCACGTGTCAGCAAGGTTTGGGGGTAAATTGATCAAGGGCTGATAATTTTTCAACAAATCTTGAGTAAAGACACTAACCTTGACCAAGTTTAATCTTCGCCACACCAGCGGATATGTCTGAAAAATAATAATATAAATAAGCGAATCAGGTCAGTTCAACATGATGTCTTAGATGCCACCTTTAACTGCGCCACCTCACAACGTCTGTTAATGGCGCTGAAGAAGGACCCAACCCACGGAGCAGTATGGGAGACGTCTCAAATGTTCGGTCCCTTGCAAAGTCTTGCACAATTAATTGCGCAATTAAAGACACCGCACTTTTGGCATTTGTGATGGAGCCATCCGAAAGATTTAAAAAACATTTGACCGCAAAACTATAGAACGTGCCGCATTGCTAAAACTCTACGTGTTTGTTGCCTATTTGACAGTAACAGTATAGAACGTGCCGAATTGCTAAGACTCTACGAGTTCGTTGCCTACCTTGAGAAGGATCAGTACTTAGCGCTTCATCTTCATCCAATATTTCCTGAACCTGGAGACAAGTCATGGTAGGAACTAATTCAGTTACGAGGATACAAAATGACAGGGCCAACGTCTCTAACTTACTGAGGACGTAAAATTAAGATTTCCGTGGATCAAGGGCAAAAAGGCTAGCCACGGAGATGAAGCTTAATTTTTACAAGATCACCCCTTTTCCTTTACCGTAGTTTACACTATTATTTACGGTGTACTGGCGTCCATTCATATGATGTAAGTAGGGAGCAGGACTATATTAGAAAACAATTTCTGAATCCCTTTTTTCAAGTCTTAATTCCAACTCTTCAACAGGCATTTCTCTATATAGTGCTTTCTGTTTTCTCAATTGTGACAATATTGGCCAATATTGTCACATCAATTACTTTGCTGACAAATTGACACAAACTTACTTCAGCTACGTTAGCCAAGTCAAAAGCAGTTTCTTCGTCAGAGTTCTGTAACGATGTGTCTGCTCCAGCAGCCACAAGTAAAGCTGTCTGTCCCTTGAGTCCGTATCCAGCAGCTAGGTGAAGCGCCGTGTTACCATCAAATGAGGACGCATCTACATCGCAGTTGCCCTGAAAGTTAGTTGCAAACGGCTCAATTAATCACATTAAAGGGTAGCGCAGTTTAACACCCTGCCCTCAATAGATTAATAATCGTACAGGGACCGCGAAACTTATTTTAAATTGGTGGGACTTCAACAAGCGCAGAAAATGCTCGAGCTTATCTAGGAGGGGTTCGGTGGCATGTCACCTGGAAAATCGTGACATCCAAAGCGTCTGAAATCACCGGAAACGCGTTAATTTCTATCAATTCTGAAAACATTCTATCTAATTTTTATCACCAGTCTGTTAGTTTCCTGCACAAAAACGTAGATTTAAAACATAATGATAATACGATATGACGTTCCTGAAACACAAAGATTAAAGTATTTTTGTAAATAGTGATAAAAAAATTCGGGCGAAATTATTGGTGGGGCTATAGCCAACCGAGCCCCATAGCTCCACGGACTCTGTCGTATCAGTCACAGGTTATACTACTCGGATGCAATGAGACAAGGAAAACTAACCTCCAAAATGAGAAAACCAGCCAAGGGAAGATTGTCTTGTTCTACTGCGTAGTGAAGAGGGGTCTTTCCGCTTGTACCATCCTGACAAAGAATAGCAAATATAATAAAAGGTTCATACTATAAAGCATGGCCAGGATACAGTACTGGCCACGAGAATTGCAGCATTTACAGTACACACGTGTAAATTGCATGCAATATGGCGGATTTACACTCAGAATGCAAGTGCAAATGGGATACAGAAAAACTGAATCACCTGATTTAAAATTACGCACTTACGTGACTTACGACTTACGTGACTTGTAGACTTACGTGAGAAAATAGCTACATAACCGATGTTATTTTAATACTGTTATTTAAAATCATTTTTTGGCCACTTCCAAGGATTAACCCTGAAAAGGTGATGACTTATGAAATGTGGTCATACAGCCTAAACTTAAAATAGCCACTCTGGAAAAATATGAAAACTTTTCACACCTGAGCACTCAGGTTGGCCCCTGCAGTGTTCAAAAGCTTCAGTGCATCTTTGCTGCCTGACAACACTGCTAGATGGACTGGAGTCAAACCTGAAAGCAAAATTAAATATAATCAGTACTGCCTTATTTTCGACAATTTTGGTAACTAATGAACTCTGCAATATCACAAGATGAGTCGTTCCAGGAAAAACCTGCACCTCTTCTTCAAAACGAGTTTACCCCACCCCACCCTCCAATCCCTGTTACTTTCAAACAATTGGAATTTGGCATCCCTCGACCATCTCTACCCAGGAGGCTGGGGCGCACAGTGGAAGCTTAAGTAGGGTTGTGCCACTGAGGTCTTCAAACTCTGAAAAAACCTTTTTTACCCTGTTTTATACAAGAGGCCTTAGTTTATAAACGTTTAAAGCAGCCCTGACTTTTCACATGTCGAATATTCCTAAAAGCACTTGCCTTGGTAGTTTTGAAGATTAAGCACCGTTTTTGGTGCACTGTGATTCAACAGTGCTTTCAGACAGGCACCATCTCCATAAGTGCATGCAATGTGCACAACAGTGTTGCCATGCCGATCACGCAGCCTGGGATTCGCACCAGCTCTTAAGAGACAATCCAGAGCATGGGGCTGTTTGGTGATGGCAGCCAGGTGGAGAGGAGTCTGAGAAGAGTAAATACACAAGCATAATATTTTATGGAAATTTATAATTGATTAGCTGAAGGACAGTGAAGAAAGACTGATTAGCATGACTTACTTAATGACTGACTGGCTAGCTGGCTAACTAACTGACTGAATGAAAAACAGACTGATCAGGAATGACTGACGAGACCATTTACTGACTATGGATTTTCTGGCAAGGCCTTCTTTATAGTGGCAGGAGTGTATTTCCTTAGTCTGAATTTTAAAACCATTTGTTTTGCATATTGAGAAGAAAGCCATGTCCCTGTCCGTAGCAGTTTTTTTCAACCCATCTTTGTGTGGTATGTTGCCATTTCACAAGCCTAACACTGTATGTAAATGTTTTAAGGCCATGGTGCTGGTTGGAATTTGACCCTAACAGGACCTCAGACAGAGTAAGTAACTGGCCAACTGATTGACTGATGGCCAATTTCAGAATTATGAATGTGAAAAACTAGAGGCACACTGGATCAAGACCCCATTTAGAATTAACTTTGACCATGATAAGGTTGGCTTAGTTGGTAACTACAGAAAGTTGTGGGTTTGTTTCCTGGAGTGAAACCAGTTACCGGTGTCCTTGAAAAAAACAGGGAAGAAGGTTCTACCATTTGCCTGCAAATGGCTTGCCTTAACCCTTTAAGTCCCAATAGTGACCAAGATCAAATTTCTCCAAACAATATCCATACACTGTCAAGAGATAAGTTTTGAGAATTAATAAAATGATCACACAAGAGAAAATGCCTTGATCTATTATCCAATTCTCTCAACTTATTCTTTAAGGAAATGTCTAGAGATCAGTTTGGAGAATTTGTATGTGGATACTGGGGCTTAAAGGGTTAATAGTGGCTTTAATGACCTCTTGGGAATGGCCACGCCATCTTTAGAAGGGGATAGGATCAGTGTAACAAGAGTGCCCTTATTAGACCTTAATTCATTCTCGATATGCTGACACTTAAAGGAGCTACCTACGTATGTCACGAAATTCAGCCAAATTAGGAAATTACAAAGTGCCCGTTAAATTAAGAGATAAAAATAACCACTTAAAACCTTAAAAGAAGGTTAAAATAACATAACAGAAACAACAGATGTCATGGATGGACAAAACTGAGGAAGATTGAAACGGATTGAAATTAGGATTTTTGAAAGCTGTTCAGCCTAGCAGTTTTTCCAAGTTGATCCCTGCTGCTTGCAACTTCAAAAATAATGCTCAGGAGACATATTTGTATGTCTCGGGTTCCATTGTAATTTCTTTGCTTACTTAAAGTTCCATAGCGATTAAGGGCGAGCAACTGGCAAAATTATTAACCAAAATGAACTGGACTGCCGTGACACAGCCCCTTTAATAAAGCAGGTATTTTAAGAATTGTTTCATGCTTACACTGTAGCATGCGTATATCGAGTTATAGATGCACTTGAAAAGTTTAGGGAGCACAAGACGTTTTTAACTTCGCAAGTTGGTACTCAAAAGGACCTAGATAGGGCAAGCATGCGCGCTAAGTTATATAATCCTTCTTTTCTACTACAATGCTACCATACTGTAACAACAGTCTAAGAAAACAATAATTACTGCTTACTTGTCTTAAAAAGTTAAATTCATTGACAAAGGTTTCAGGCAATCCAGCCATAACTTCAACAAGACACTGAATCACTTCTTGCTGTGAGTTAATAACTGCAAGATGAAGTGCTCTGTTCAACAGAAAAATCAAAAGTCAACTCAATGTTTAAGACAAGTAGATTAGTTCATTTGAGCATCAAATAATATTATTACTTGCATTTTATTTTATTCACTATAAGATAATTTTTATTAAAATGTACTTGAAAAAGCACTCTTTATTCTCAAACTTCCCCAACTCTCAACAGTCATAAAAATATAAACGTCAGTATTAACAGGGTAACCACTGAAGCAGTCAAAATGTAAAAATTCTGTGTGCAAGTTTTATAGACATGCAGAAATTATTATAATAATTGAACAGGTCACCAAAAACCGCTGCAATAAGCATGGGAAACAATTCCTAAAGATGTCATAATAATAATCATCATCATCATCATCTTATACTGGTACACACAGAAGCTACAGAGAGTTGAAATAAAGTAGGCAGAAAAACGGGGAGGATATGTAGAGAAAGGCTGAGGCCTGCCTTTTCCATCTTCCCATATAACCATTGCCGAATTTTGAAGTCTACAAGAGCCGCTGCAGAAAAAGAGAGCTGCATGAACTACAGGACTGTAAGTGCACTGGAGCTAGGATTTAGAATTACTTATACATGTAGTTATACACATGTTACTTACGTGTCTCCATTATCATCTTGGACAGCTGTTAAATGTCTTTGTACAGCAAGCAGGTATCGCACATCACCAGAAGTAGCATAATCACGCATAGCTGCAGCTGACTTCTCAGCAAGATTCCAGGCTAATTCATTGAGTGAGACTTCTATAACAAGGCAACTACAATCAGTCTTGTGCTAAAACCATTGAAAATTTATTGTTACTGATATTACCTCTCTTTCTTCCCTTCTAATAAATTTAAAATTTGACAACACTGAATTAATTATTGCCCTGCTGTAAGCTAAATTTTGTTTTGTTATACTTTCAAACTTGCACAGACAAAACACTTATGAAAACAATAACATACCGCTAACTATTATCTTACTGCTACTTACAGGAAACACCGTACAGCCAGTCACTAGTCTTAAATACAGCCACTCAACAAGCTGACACAAATTTACTGGTAACACAAGACAACAAACATTTTAAGTGTTTCTAAGGCAAATGTTAAAGAAGGAACTTCTGGAATCAGCACTAAAAGTCACTGGGGATCATTCCTGCCTTGGAACACAATTAACAAGCAATAAAGTATAATGGTGTGCCACTAAACAGCCATTAGCTGATCCACTAACCTGATTCTGGTAACCTGCTTGATTGTTCAGCCATATGTGTCTGCCCAGATGAAGTCGACTGTCCTTGCTGAGAAGTGCCTGAGCCATCTCCTTAATGTGACAGACAATAATATTCTGATTGAGTTGTGTGAATCAAGTTAAATGTTTGTGGAAAAATGATTGTACAACGTACATTGTAATATTATCATAAGTCAGGACAGAATATATAAAGTGACCAAGAAGAGAGCCAGTTGCATGGTCAGGAACAAATCTGATCAAATCAATTTTACATAACCAAAATATCAATGACTGTCTTCAAAAACATGGTTACTAGTATCAAAACATGGAAGGCACTGCCCACAAAGTTATCTGACAAAAGTACTACAGATCAGGCCCCAGTTATTAAAAGGGTGGATAAAGCTATCCACTGGATAAATTTCTATCCAGCAAAGAACACAATTTTTTCTCTCAATACTTATTCGGTGGAAAGTAATTTACCGGGCCCCAGTTTTTCAAACATTGGATAGTGCTATCCACCAGATAAATCACTATCCATGTACATGTAAGTGTTAGAACAACCGAGGGTTCGAACAACCGAGGGCAGCAGCATGAAGTTAACAGGAAAAACAACATGTATAAATATATTTAACATTTTTCAAAGAATCTTTAATGCACCTTAAAAAGAGCAACATGCAACAGCCAAGTACTTTCTGTTAAACTAACCTTGATTACTGGGCTGTAATCCCATAAAGTTAAAGGTTGGAAACAATCCAAACCCAGTAAAACCAGCAAAACCTCCTCCTCCAGCACCACCCACACTGGGTGGGCCACCCCCTCCCCCTGGAAAATAGTCTGAGAAATGAGGAATCTTCTTCCGTCTCTTAGCACCAATCTGCTCTTTGTCTAAAAACAAAAGCAATATATACATCTCAATAAAAATAACAAATCTTGTAAAAGACTAATTCTGATATTATTCCTGTCAATGCCAAGGAAAGCCTTGCACTCATCAAAATCATATAAATAATGATTTTACAATGATGAAATTTACAGGATTATAAGATTGAGACAACATTGACAAAGAAAAAGCTTTTAGATATGCATCTACTACTTTGCTTTAGATTACCTCCCTCCTAGTCGTGTTAATAATTATTCTGAATTTAATTTTGACCTGTAACACACATTTTCTTCTTATGCAAAATACATTCAAATCAACAGCTTTGATTCTGCAATATTTATCTACTTGCATATTATTTAATATTTTTCACACAATTTAAAAGACAAATTTTCGATTATTCTGTCCACACTGTAGCAATAGCTATCATTGTTTTAAACTAAACAATCTCTAAGAAAGATAGTCCGCGAAAACATCCGTTTCTCCTCACTCTTTGCCACTGGGGACGTTTCGCGTGGAGAAACGTCTGTGACTCAGCAATAGAAATTCTATGCTGATGACGTAACATCTGTCTGAAATCCGGTCAGAAGCGCTGATTGGCCGATGGAGTAGTTACATTGTTTTAGCTATTGTTTATGAATGACAGACAAAAGACAAAAGGCCACAAAGGTCAAATGTAAAAGCGAAGAATCTCTAACAAAACAGTCAATATTTGTAAAATATAGTGTTCTCTAGAAGAAGCATTTGAGTTTTGCTGGAGCTCGTTTGCACATGAACACAACACTTTACCAAAATCAACCAGAAAACACGTAAAATTCAGAAAATTGGACAAAACTATATTAGGAACCCCATGACTACCGGATTTATTATGTAAACATTGATTTGTGTCATCAGTATGGAATTTCTGCCCTTGAGTCGCAGACATTCCTCCTCACAAAACGTCCCCAGTGGCGAAGAGCGAGGAGAAACTGGTGTTTTCATAGGCTATGAGAAAGAGAGCCACATACCAAACATCTGAGGTTGATAAGTGAACTCCACAGGTTCACTGGTTTCCTGATCTGACTTCCGCCTCAGTTCAAGATGAACCTTAACAGGATTTTCAGTGGCAACATTCCAGTATGCAGGTGTTTTGAACACTATGGCAACCTATAAATTTCATTATTATTCAGTTTAGGGGGGAGGGATGTTCTACAAATCCTTTGCTACTTACATGTTTAATTTGAAAGAAGAAGAATTCTAAGACCAGAAAACTCAGAAAAATTCCGAGCTCCAGGTGAGAATCGAACTCACAACCCTGCAAGCTCCACGTTTAAGGCATGCAATTTTAATACATTCAAACCTCATGCATAACCCTAGGCTTGTACCCCTTGTGACACAAACAATTAGATAACTTTTATTCCTAACTCCGGCACGGGGAAAAGATCTTTCAAATCATACCAGAATGAGAATGATTCCAAATAAGTGGGAGAAAAAATGCAAAAAACCAAGTACATGTCACGTTCACCTAAAACTTCCAATGAATATCTTGTTCCATGTACTAATATTGCTACCAGTGTCCTTCAAAAGATTCTTTTCCTGGTGTTTTCATGGAAACTCTTCAAACTGTCTTTATAATGAGGATTTTTTGTAAATACCCAGCAAAAGAGAAAATGGGGAAAGAAAAGAAAAAGAAGAGGGGAGAGGAGGAAAGGAGGCAAATATAAAAGTAGAAAAGACAGACTCAAATTCTGCCCACACCCGAACTTCAGAAGCTGTAGTATCATGTTTAACTTGCAAAGTAAACAATGCTTTTGGGCAGTTTTGCTTCATTTGGTTAGATAAGGACTAGGAAATGGCTTATCTAGCTTTGAAATGGTGTTTTTCACCAAAATCTCTGGGCCCAAAATAAATATGGGTTAAATTACTATTATTGCGGATAAACTGCACCTGTCTATGGACGTCTGTGGGAGAGAAGACTCCTTGAGCTTCCCATGACCTCTTGCCAGTACTAGGGTCAGTCTCATAAAACACAACTTCAATATCGTCTGCAACACATTAGAGACACAAAAGAAATGTGAGAAACAGATGGGTGATGAGGATTTTAGGGTCAAAGTGTTCACAACAACTATTACTGGTTAACCTGGGGAATATAGTAATAATATAACATGGTCTGGTGTAGACCATGGCTTCCAGGATATCAGTGTTACACACCCACCATAACACTGATCATGGAGTACACACTCCCTGCCCCCAAACTCCCAGGCATCAGAAACCATGATTCAGTGACTAATGCCTACGTGTATGGTTTGATAGTAGTCAGGTGCTAATAAAAAAAATATTGACAAAAATTAATGTAGAAAGACAGTTACAAAAACTTGACATACCTTTCTGCACCTTGTCACAAAGTAAGTAGACCTCATCATTTCCTGTAACACATCCAGAGTTGCGATCCATGCGACAAATCTTCAGATTGGAAGCTGATGGGGCTTCTGATTGGGAAAAAAAAAGCCAAGGGTTATTATAACAAACAATCTGCACAATGCATGTCCTACGACTACAGCAAAAAACCTCACCACAATAGCAACTACTGAGACAAAGAGAAAGCGGCAAGAGGCCATTGCCAATTGGGGAGATAGGGGGCATAACAATGACCCAGTTCTATGAACACGGCTTCAGTTTTTATTTATTAATAACACCCAAGAAGAGACGACACTATAAATTCAAGCATCAACTGAAGAATAGGATACAGTGTCCATGTATGAATAAGCCAAGTTTACGATCATCTTACTTGAATCATAAACTGGATCTGAGATACAAGGTGGCAACGCTTTAGTGAAGCAGCCACTCTCATCAGGAAGGTAGGCTTGAAAGCACAGTCGGACAGCGCTTAAATTCATGTTAGTCTTCTGCTCCTCGACCATCCGCAGAACTTTGTGGGACTCCTCCGCTGTAAATCAGATAAACAGAACCCAGTTACCCTGCACCCACTGTGGGAAAAGCCACTGACTGAGAAATGGGCATAACCGCTGGATTTTGTACCCTGAAGGCTCAATTTATTGCTCCGGACTTTACCTTTGAGAGTGCTCGTTTTGACTTGGTTCAAAGAAGGTGAGATTTTATGGCGGAAGACTCAGAAGCGAATTCAAAGGAATTGAACAATGGCTTAATTAAGCTGCCCAGGGCCACGAAGTTTAAAAGGTATCTTTTGTTCTAAATGTGTCAATAAA
Source organism: Porites lutea (assembly GCF_958299795.1). NCBI lineage: Eukaryota > Metazoa > Cnidaria > Anthozoa > Scleractinia > Poritidae > Porites > Porites lutea. Next base: position 39,475,349 of record NC_133202.1, read on the forward strand.
ACTGCAGAGAATTATCGCACATATCGCGGTAGAAGTTTATGGCTTTAAGTCTTTCGGAAAACTTCTTCAACTTGGGTACGTATTTTTCAAAAAGGAAAGTTTTGAGAGCTTCAAAAAGAGATCTTGAATGAGAAATTTCGACCACTGAGGACCGAAATTGGATTTTTTTTCTTGCCGAGGTTTCGAAGTACAAAGCAAGCCGCTGAAGCATTTTTTCTCACCTATCGCTTATTAAACACCGGCCGGCCAAGAGTTATCCATTCATTCAATCATAACAGTTATTCATTTCTCCAGAGCAATCAAACTATACAAACGTTTCTACGAAATTGTTTTGAGGAATTATGAACTCCGCAAGTTTTGATCTGTCGATTACAGTTTTAGATATTTCCTGTCTCACTCGATCAGCTCTGCGAATCAAGTTGTCATGCAAATCGGTGAACTGACAATACGCGGTTATTTCGGGTCCCTCAGTCACGTAACTGAAACGCAAGGTTTTTTTCAACAAAAAAAAAAACTGAAAGGCAAGCGAAAACGTCCAAAAACGTGAAATTACACGCTAATAAATCTGTGTCATCCCGTTAAGGTGATTCCATAGTAAAAGAACCTAACATAGATTTTAGCTAAAACTTGGTACACTGATGTAACAAGTCAAGAAGATGATAAAAAAGTAATTAAAAGTGGGGGTCACCGTGCTCGTTTTGACGTCACAATGCTGACAAATACGGCTATTTAGGACCCTTTTACAAGAACCGCGGGCAGCGCAAAACTAGACAAAAAGGAGAGATTTTTTCAATGATGCATGTGACATCACACAGAATTTGACTTTAATGTATTGTTTATCCACTTACGTACCAGAAAAATGCCTTTTAACGCCCTTGTTTTTACTTTACGCTCCAAAATAAAATTAAATTGGACGCGCGCTTTTCGACCCGTGATGGCTCAATCCGTACAATTTAGTAAAACTGTCAAAAAACTGAACGTAGACTTGTGCCAATTTTTTTCTCATCGAAAGGAAGCACTGTCCTTATTAAATTCATGAAATAAAAAATGGGGGTCACCGTACTCGTTTTTGTGGTAGAGCTGCAGAAAGTGTGCACCAAACGCATTTTCTCCGATTTTTGAGAGAGGACTGGGGCGAGTTTCAAAATAGAATGTATGTGAAAGGGGGAAGAAAGTATTAAAAAATCCGTTTTTACAGAATTTACATCAAGATATCACATTTAGGACACAATGTGATAAAGAAAGTGTTTAAATGAAAATCAAAGTGAGTAAGCACAAGTTAAACATCCACTATCAAGGTTCTCCGAGAGGAGGTCGAACTCAGCAACACGCGTACTGCTTACGTTATGCACATTCCCAACACATTGAGTCTCACCTCTCACAACAGCAAGCAAAAATTCCAATAGCGTTTCTCTTCAGTCAACTTCATTTTAATAATATTACTTCACATGCTCTTTTTTACGGCGGCCATCTTGTTATGCGCAGTAAGAGATGCGCAGTGCAAAACTAGGGAATCACCTTAAATGCATTCACCGCTTGCGTTGTTTACATTTTGAAGAGAGTTGTTCACTCTTGATTGCAGAGCGCAGGTTTTGATAATACTGAATGAATAAGACGTTCTAATAAAAACCTTCCGCAGCAATTCTTCAAACGCCAAATTATTTTCAAGGCAAGGGAGTATTTAATAAAAAATACCATAGGAGACCAGGTATTTATAAGTTTTAATCAACTTCAAATTTATCAGGCTTGTTTCTTTTGTAATACGGTGCGTGACCGAAAATATGTTATGCAACCAGAGTTGTCCGCCACGCTTAAAAGACTTGTAAGCGTTCCCACAGACCGCAGCAAATTTAACAGGCAAGTCCGAGTATTTTAATGGATAAATTTAATACTCATCAGGTAACAATGGGGATTAAAAAGTCAATCAAGCAACAAAATTCGAAACAAAAGAGACATATCGCACCTAAATCAAAGGAATTCCGCTCGTGGATTCTTCGGGCTTGGTAATTGACAATGGCAAGAACAATAGCCTGAATATATGAATACTTGATGACCCCAAAATTTGGGGTACACACTTAAATCGGCGTGAAATTGTAATGTTAGATGTCAAAACCCATATTAAGTAAAACAAGACCAAAAAAACATCAAAACCTCAACTTGAGGGCTCAGGTCTGTACAGCGGACATTTTGATTAGAAGTCAAATGCTAGTGTTACAAATGTATGTATGCCAACTGAAAAATGTTTCTGAAAAAAAAAATCACAAACTTGCATTTTTCTTTAATTTTCTATTTGTGTAATAAATTAAATTGCATTACATGAGCAGACTGTTAAGGGTACAGCTGTTGAAGTAAACTGTACATTATAATTATTCATATACATTTTTGTAACTCACCTGCAATGGCTTCAGCCATATTTTTATTAAATTCTGAGAGATCGCCATCAGCTAAACCTTGATCCCTCATTGCTGCGTCCGCATCAAACCCCTTGCTGTCCACTGATAGTGCATTGAGAGTTGCTGTGTGGAGTGTCTGAAGTTTAAGGTATCGATCCATCAGCACTTTAGACACACTCTTCCTTGTTACATGTTGAATACCAAGGTTTGGAAAACTAAAATTGAAAAATTATCATCATCATCATCCCGTATTAACAATCATATGCATTAAATAACCAAAGCAACAAGATATTGATGGTCAAAGGATCTTCTAAAAATGAACCTCTGATAAGTGACTACCCAAAATGCAAAAATTAAGTGATTGCTTATGATAGGTGATCTTTTACAAGAATCAAACAACAGGTGGTCCCTCCTGAGAAGTCAGGCCTCGACACATCTACTTGATGGTCTATATGATTGTGTAGTTCCCTGTAGTCATTAAAAGTTCTTCGACAGTACATAGACAAGATAGTAAATAGAGCAAACATAGGTAGTCTTTACACTATAGAGCCTAGAAAAGCTAAGAAATATTTCAAGACAAGTAAATTTATCATAATTACTTTAAGTAAGATAAAGCTTCACATACAACCGATTCTTTTTTGCCTTGAGTTAACTCAAGGCTATTTTCCCATGCAACATAATTAAGACTGACTGACATGTTTCGCTTTTATCAAAGCTCAAGAAACTGCAAGTCAGCTAAGTAGGTCATAAGGATGGTTTTCAAGTCACTTGAAACTTTCTTGAATCATTTCAACTTTCCGACTTTAATGAGATGCAAAGTAAAGTTACTTGAGATTTTACTTAGGCCTTAACACACGCATTTTTGGTTAAGTAAAACTTAGCAGCTCTTATGTCTTACTTAACAACCTAGTGTAAAGACAGCAACAGAGATAAGAACATAGCTTACAGGAGGTTAAAAACAATATTGGGAAAATAATTTAAGAGTCAGCCCCAAAAGTGGTTGTGGTCAGTTACAGGAGGTGGTCATTTGTGAAAGGTTTCAACTGTAAGGCTGTAAGAAAAAATTTTAGTGGTGTGGATAGGTGAGGGCTTATGGGAGGTGGTCGCCTACAAGAGCTGGTTGCCATGGAGGTGTATGGTAACTGCAGGCCTGTAGGGACGGGGGGGGGGGGGAGGGGGGTTAATGGGTGCACTTGTACCCCCCCCCCCCCCCCCCCCCCCACAGACCCCAGAGGTCCACTTTTTCTTGCTGGCCAGCCTCTCCCCACTCTTTTACTCACTACATTTTTCTTGTTCCTCATTCTTTGCTCAGAACCTGCACCGAAAGACTTGGTACACAGGCTACTTACAGAAGCCACTGATGGGCTGACCTTCCAATTACAAGAGGTGAATCTCAGATCCTTTTTCTCTTGTTCAGGGAGAAGATTGCAGTATGCATTGTTCCTTTTTGTGTGGCCCTTTTGTCTTTGAGGGTTGTTTAAAATATAAGTTGTTTTCTTTGGCCAAAAAGTAGTATTCATAGAGGCTCTCTTCACTGGGGAATAAACACATCCACTATCTAACATATATTGACAAGAAAGAAGTCTTTGGTTCATCTGTTTCTAAGAAACACCCAAGGAAGCTTGAGCTTGGTACACTATTGAAAGATCATGATGCAACATCATGCATCAAACCTAGCGAATAATACGGATTTACAACGTTCTTCCTACTGTTTTTTTTTTTTTAACATCCCACATTTCCATTCTAAAAAAGTGTAAAATAAAATACTCTATTAAAAAAATACTTTTGAAGATTAAAAGTTTGAAAAATAATCAAGTTTTTCAAAATGCTCGAATGAGGTCTCGGGCAACCTAATTCGCCCCAACCCAGAAACTAGGGCCTCTGGCATCATTTGGTCCATCTCTGCAATCCTGACTACAGGCCTGAGTTGGATGGCAATTTTTGGAGACATTTTCAAAAGGGGGAATCAATAACGAAAGATCCATAAAACTGAACATAAATGAGAATTCTGACCTTCCTTTAAGAAGAAACAGGAATTTCTGTGTGGCTGCTAGGCGAGAAACTCTTTCCAAAAAGCACATTTCTGGGCATGTACAATGTATGTCTTAACCTCAATTACAATGTCCAAGTTAAAATACCTTGCTGTCATTCCCTGCTCTGGGCCAATCTGTACTGTCACCACCCCATCATTGGAATTCTTTCCAATTAGACTGTGTGCATGTGGCATGTAAGGCTCGCTGACTGTTACTAATGACACAACAATACGGGCAGGGCCATGATAGTTACTCAGTTGGACTGAGGGGTATGACTTCTTGCCTTTCTCAGAATATTGGCCTGGTAAGCCTCCATGAGATGGGCCTTCGCAAGGATACCGGAAACGAAAGCCTCTCTAAGAAAACAAAGGAAAAAATATTACATCTAAAGTAGCATGCATATGCTGTGGTTCAAGTCTAACGTTCATATAAGTGTTAATTTCCATTGCATAAATTGAAAGGTATGGTTGGGTATGAAAACAAAGGAAAGTAAAATTCAAACCAAATACAATTATTGAACTACAACATACACCTGACCTCAAAACCTCACTTGGATTAAATGTAGAAGAATTTACATATATTTTTTATTTTGTTACCTGTTTAGGTTGTTCAAGAATCTCCAGATAAGGACCTACAAAGAATAAAAATTATATATCTTATTATTTCTCATTACTGTTAACTGAACAAGCAAAACACTCTACATTTCTGATTACATTTCTTGCCTATTGAGGGGCTGTCCTCTGGAACACCATAGGTTGTTCAAATGGTTCTATTTTAGATTACACAGACATGAAATCTTTTCTGAAAAAAGTCATTAAGTCTGGCACTTTTAGCGATTTTATTTTCAACGTTTTAGCCCTACAAACTTAACAACAGATCTAAGAGGTGTTTGTACTTCTAATATGTATTTTTGATTGAACGATTTTATTCCCTAGTATTAATAACTTTTAACATTTATTTTATTTGTAATTTTTGCACACGACCCCACAAGCTTGTAGCTTTGAATTAATATTGTGTGTAAATAAAGGTTGTATGCATGTAAGTATGTATGTATAATATAAAGTCCTCCACCTTTTAGGGGCTATGTCAAGAGGATATTGTTGTAACTGGTCAAATCTGTGCTTACCGTATTTTTCAATTATTAAACTGCCCTGGTATTTTATTCAAAAATGGTCTGGCGTTTATTAATGAAATACAGTTTTTTTTTCATGTTGATTTATTATTACTGATCCTTGGAGACTCAGGGGCAGTTTGTCGCGTCAGATGATTTTACGTACTTTTGTCCTGCCCCAGGAACTCCAAGGATGACAACGTACATACATTACCCGAAGTTACAGTATCATGGTACCATACACTTTATTGTGCAGCATCCATCCTACTTTAGTTAAGGCAGTATTTTTCCTTTGAACATTTATTAATTAAATACCAAAACAACAGACTGTACTGGTACTTGGTACAGCCATATTTCATAGCAGTGCTGTTCATAAGATTCTAGTTACTTGCAGCTGGTCCTTGTAAACTTGACCATAAATATACGCCAGGCCCCAATTAAACACACCCGGCGTTTTTAAAAATCGGCAGTTTTAACCTGGTGTTTCTTCGAAGCTGGCGTTTAATCAGGGTCCGGCGTTTAATCTAGAAGATATGATATGTCATTACTTGGCGCCCTTACCCATACACAAAATGCTCCATTAGAGATATGGAGAAGGCATCAAACAAATTTCAACAGGAACCCCCAGCCATTACAGTTTTTTTATGCAAATTGTTCAACAAATTGCTGACGTTTAAGAATATGTTTTTCTTGTTGTTTTCTTTTTACAAGCAAAACATCAAAACTTGAAAAAGTTGGCCCAAAACTTTTTCAAGTTTCAATTTTTGTCCATCCTTGCCATCAGTTGTAACAGATAACAGGAAACTGGTTCAATGCCTAAATTACAGTCTTAAATAACAAAACTGGACCATCATTTTTGGAATTCGACACTGAGCTGGAAACAAAGTTTTAGCTTTTTAAAAAGATAGCAAATAGCTTGACAAAACCCCTTTCAATCCCAATGGTAATAATTAAAAATCAGCCTTGGAATAACAATTATAATTATTATATTTACCTTGGTATGCAGTAGGCGGCACCTGTAATGCAGATACATCGGGTAGATATCCTGGGGTCAATATATCTATTAACAAGCTGTCCGTAAGTGTTTCACCTATCTGTCTCTCTGAGTTGGTTGCCATGGCAGCAGAAGATGGTTTCACTGCCAGGAGTGACGTTGTTTACTGTATTTTAAATACCAAATGATGCAGTTATCAAAACACAATCATCATAAAACTACTGTGCTAATCTTGCAAGATAATCTTGAGCTTAAGGTATGCTGTTACCAAAATTACAAGAAAAAAACCCAAAGACAATACTTTTTTGTGTTTAATGATATTGTAGTTTGTAATATTACTAATAAGAGTATACTGTTCATTTTGGTTGTTCAGTTAACAGAGAATTCTGGTTATAAGCTTAGCCAAACAAGTTACAAGCTCACCCGCTTACGGGCCTATCAACATTCAAAGACGCTATTTCATCCTAGCTGGGTTATAATCCTCCCTTCCCATACTCCAGATATTAATACCTCCACACCATCTTTTTTCTAAGTGCCAGGTATTCATTATCACTGTTATAGCTAATAGTTAGTTTTAGTAGCCCAGAGCATAAAACCAGAACTTTGTGGTATCCATAATGTACCGTGGACCAAATTATTAGCCTACCCAAACACGAATAATGTTGGCCACATGACCCTTTATTACACATTTCGTATCTCCAAAACAGGGACTGACTGTCCTAAAAACATTGCCTGCAACACTACTTACGATATACTGCAATTTGGTATTAAATTTTTAGGTTAAACCAGTATTCAAACTAGATTGATTCAGGATTTCCTTTGTTTCCTAGCCCTAACAGGAAATTCTGGTAGAACCTGAGAATGGCTTTTAGCCCCAGCACCGCCATTTTCCCCGGGCAGGGCTACAGAGTGTATGGGGTAGATAGGTATGTGCCGCCCAGGTCAGGGATGGAATCCCAGCAAACCTGAATTTTTTCAGGCTTTCACAACTGCATAAATTCTCTTGTCTCACCCTTTAATTGTCAGGGATGAAGACCCTGGGCAGCAATATCAATCGAAAATTTATGGGAGTACCCCTCCCCCCAGGGCACTATCCGTCGGTCACTACTCATATTTGAATCCCCAAGTAGAGTAAGTTAAAGCACTGAAGACATGAAAATGAAGGAAACATTAGCACAAAAAACTTTTGCCTTGCATTCCAACTCACTACCCATTAACTGTTTATAGTTTGAACAAAAAGATCATGAAGTCTTTGTCTCTTGCGACCACATGACCACCATGTCAAGTGATCTCCATCGTCACTTTGCTGGTGAAGACTAGGATTCTGTTAAATATTCAAAATCAATGATAAAATTGCTACAGTAGCTTACCAAGTCAAACTTCTATAGTTCTTTTTTTCAGATTTTGCTCAAAAAATTAAAAATTGGCAAAGGAATTGGAAATATCATTTTCATCCAGTTTTCATAGTAAAAAAGCCTGAAAACAAGTTCGCGGTGGCCCAAAACCTTAGGAAGTTTAATCAAATGATGTGAAGATTAACTTCACTTCAATTGTCCTCACAACATTTAATATAATTGCTTCTCTTATAGCTTATTCAGTGTTCCACAAAAGGTGCCAGGAATGCTCAAATAAAAGAAGACGACTTATGAGCCTTATCCTCATGAGATACGAGTCAATAAAAAATGTAAGCTTATTTTTTGTAGCACAGAAGTCAGGGCTGTGTACAACAGAAGAGCTTCACGTCTGATACACTTCAGTTTAAGAAACTAATCTGTGTCGGTATTCAACAGCGAAAATTCGTTTCCCCTTTAACTCAAAGTGGTATAACTCAATCCTCACTATCCTTCGCAGATCTTTCATTTTGTCGCATTCATTCGTTGTAAAACAAAACGAGTTTTAGCTCGCTTGAACACCAACAGATATATTGCCGATGGCTGAGCCCATCGTACCAAAGCGAATGCTTTCACGATGCGCCGTCTAATCGACACCATTAAAATAATCCGCCTACCTTCAAAGATTTGCAACTAAATTATCACTTGAAAACTGTTATTTCTCTCTTTCCTCGTACACTATGTGTTTTACATTCACTCTGAAGAAAATGAAACTCCGTTCGCATCTTATGGCGTCCATTCCCCCATAAACAAGGTACTTCCCCGTCCAATTGCTGAGCGCTCTCATTGGATCTTACTGATGATGTAAGTGAGCAAAAATAGATTTTGCGATCTTTCTGCTACCCGAGACCGGATATTGAGTTTTCCATTCAGGGAAATTTCCCTACTACGATTGTTGTACTCTATGTCACTGTAAACGGTAAATTTTAGCTGCATGGTTTTCTAAAGCAAAGTGAGTGAGCTTAAATTATTGCTTGGTATTCTGTAGAGGAAGTCTGAATTATTGTGTTTAATTTGCAACTTTCGTTATCCAACTTGCCTTCCTTTGAAATCCCCAGTCTGTCAAATGTTGCTATCATGACTTTTTTGTTAGAGTTAAAGAAACATGAAAGACGGAAACGGATGTAAGATTTAAAAAAATAATGCTTAACAAGCGACGTGTAAATTTCGAAGCCTGTTGAAGATTTTTCTCTGGCGGGGAAACAGCTCTTTTATGACCTACTTTGGAATATGCAACTACTTGTCGACAGTTCCGGGTAGCCAACAGTATATATATATATATATATATATAAAAACATGGAAATTTTGCAACAAAATGTTTTACTCACATGAAGACACAAAAATCGAACTAAAAGTTAGAATCTTCTAGCCTGATTTCAACCGATTGCTTCGAGTCGTTTCCTCCTTTCAGCAACGTCGTTACTGAGGGAGTAATAACGACTGGAAGTAATCGGATGAAATTCAGGCTAAGAATCTTCGTGTTTATGCAATTATTTTCACTAAATTTATTGATTTATTTATCAAAAAATGGCCACTATATCTCTAAAGATCTATCATGATCACTATGTCTTTTCCTCTCTTCTGATGAGAAAGCCTGATCACAGATTACGGTAACCCAAGCGAATTATCCTCGTAATACTGAAAAGTTTGAAAAACTAGTGTAAAATCATCTCAAGAATCCCCCAAATTTTTACGACCGCTATCGAGCGGTTTCAAAATTATCGCCTATTTACGAAAACGCCATCAAGAGCACCTCAATGCAGGCTATAAATGAAATCCCTTTTTCATATGATTGGCTTAGGCCCGTTTCAAACGCCGTGCTACTGCCGTGCCGAACTAAATTCGACTTTAGCACCGCAGTATAGCGCGACGTTTGAAAGCAAGTCGTGCTACTGCCGTGTAGACCGTATGGCACGGCAAGCTTTGCCGTACACGGCAGTAGCTCGACTTGGTTTCAAACGTCGCGCTACTGTGCCGTGCCGAACTCAGTTCATAAATTATAAATACATAAGAATACATTTGAAAGTTTGCTAAACCGTTTCTTTATTTTTGCGTTTTGTTTTCGCTAACAGCCGTTCTATTCGACGTCTGAAACCAGGTCGTGCTGCTGAGTCGAGCTATAGTCGAGCCAGCTTAGTACGGCAGTAGCACGACGTTTCAAACAGGCTTTGGGATATCCTCGTCATCCTTTCAAACGCGCTTTTCACGAGAATGAAACTTCTTTGAGATAAAACTACATACGAACCGAACGTCAAGATTATCCAGTTTTTTTGCTGGATTTCTAACCATAAAATAGCCTGCGTAGCAGGCGCTAGCGCCTGCTACGTGGGCTAACCACAAAAACTTCATCCTAAAATATCTCAATAACGCTCCGGATTCCGCTCAAACGTCAAAAACATCGAGGCAGCTATCGCTAGTGGACGAAGAAGCTCCCGTGATCGATTTTGAAAAAGAAAACCTCCCAGTGCCGAGTAATACGGCTGGAAGAAGAATTAGTAAGGACGTCATTTCGTTGCTCTGACTACTCCGATGTCATTGTAACACTGATCATAACAAATTTTCATATTTACCTTAATGATACATGAAGCTCTGGCGGTCATTTTTTCCAAATCTTTGTTAATGGAGACGTAGTTAATGTTCAAACTTGGGAGGAATTGTCCCTAAAAAACCCCATCGAGCCACCTTAAAATATTATAATGGTGAAAACCTGTTTAGCGTTTGGTGAAGGAAGTATGATTTGGGCGTGGATGCAGGAATTCTGGAGGGTCCAAAACTGTTCTTACTGCTGAGACTATTTCACAACTAATCGTTCAGTCTATCCTCTCTGCCGTACTTTTTTTTCTTGAACTTTCAACCACCTAAATCCTCAAGTGGCGATCCCCGAGTGGTAACCATTTCAGTCAGTCAAACTGAATTAATAGTTATTAAGTATGACTGAGAGATTTTTAAGACATTTAATAGGGGTATTTTGCAAAACGCCAAATGACTCTGGGTTCAGTTCCTCGAACATTTTGGTGAAAATTAAGTCGTTTAACCCAGAGTTCAGCTTGCAGGTTGAGTTTTCTTGCCCAGTAACAAGTACCGTATTTCCTCGCCAATAAACGCCCGGTGGCTTATTTAAAATTTCGGCTAACTAAGATGGGCGCTTATTTGAAGGAGGGCACTTACTAGGGGGTTTCAATGGGGTGGTGGCTAAAATTTTGGCTCTTTTGCGGCTATCGGTTAATGGTTTTAGTTACGGTTAACAAAAAGGTTAAAAATCAATTTCTTTTGTTTCAAAGAGTTAAATATTAATAAACCTGTATTTTTCGTACCTTCAAAGGAAAAATAAAGGTCTTAGGATCATCTTGGGATAAAATGAAGCTATTCTTTTGAAAAATTTTAACATTTGATAAATCATACTTTTCATAAAGTGTTCTAGTTGTAATATTATTTTACGCAGAGAAATGTCAATAGTCAATTTAAAACTATCTTTGTGAAAAATCAATTATTCCGCGCGGCTAATGCGTTTCGGGTCACGTGGTCTAAGCGAGTTTTTTTCTAAGATACGCCACCGAAATGCCTTGACCGAGATTGTATGGGAAGACCCCGTACCCCGGGGGGGGGGGGGGGGCACTTGGGTATTTTTTGGGTGGGTATGTGCCGCCCGGGACTCCAAATTGGCACCCCGTTCTAAAAAAAATTTCCCCTAAAATTGATACCCCGTTCTAGAAATGGGCCGATTTTTTGGTACCCCGCTCTAGAATTCGCCCTAAAACTGATACCCCGTTCTAGAAATGGGCCAATTTTTTATACTCCGTTCTAGAAAGTTTGTAAATTGAAATCGCCCTTTTTTTTTAAAAAGATATTTCTATATTTGTCCGATTTATACATCAAATAAATGCTTCTTCATGATCTGATCCACAATTTTTTATACCCCGTTCTAGAAAACGCCTATGAAATGGATACCCCGTTCTAAATCAGGAGCTTCAAAATCATGACCCCGTTGGGCGGCACATACCCCTATAGGTAATGTATGGGAGTGCCCCTCCGGGCCCCGTACAGGGACTGAGCGGCAATGTATACCGTAGCGACAGAGAAAAACAGGGAATAGTTGTTTATCGGCAACGTGTTTTACAAACAGTCACATCTCCGGGTGTTGTTTCACTAGTATTTCGAAGGCACGACCTCCTGAAAATTGCAAAATTTAATCCCCAGCAAGAAGCCAGATTTTCGCTATGGAAAAAGTGGCGGAAATGGAGCCTAGCCCCTAGGTCACCACTTAAAAGCGCTTGGCCTAACGTGCGTATAGAGGGTCACTTAGGGGAAAAAAATAACGCAACCATGGGAGGGTTTAGCCCCTTCCTTAAAATTAACAACTCTAGGGAACAATCATCTTTTACGGTTAACTCATTTTTACCTAGTATTTACGGCTAACGGTTAAAATTTCAATTTTTACGGCTATCGACTTAGGCCCAACGAGAGGTACAGATAACCCAAGGGCATATGCAGAGTAGCATCTGGCAAAAGCAACTCCAATAATAAACACAATATAACACAACAGTGTTTTTTTTTTTTCCATATGTAAACTTGCTAATTTGCTAATCCCGATCAGGTCCAAAGTAGACGTGACGAAAGGCCTAGTGTGGGCTAGCGCCCAGAACAGCAGAGGCCACACTGTTTTCTTGAATAACAGGCTTATTGTAATATTTATGAAAAGTTTCTGCGGATTTCCAGCCAGCCCTGGCCATGATCTCGTGAACAGGGAAATCTTTTTTACTGGCTTTTGAAACAGAGGCCGACCTAGTGTTATGGGCGGAGAACACTTTGGTATCCACCCCACGAAGGTGGAGGGTTTCCTTAGTCCACCTGGAAATTGTGTCCCTGGGGACAGGTTTATGTGGCCTAACATAACTAACAAATAATTTCGTTTCATCTTTACGCAAAACTTTTGTGCTATTAAAATACGCCTTAAGGCAAGTGAAAGGACAAATGGAAACATCCGGCTCATATCTAGCTATTTCGATTCTTGTATTAGGTTGGCTGATTTACGGCTATCGGTTGACCCCATTGGGACCCTCTTACTTCTCATGTTGATAATCAAGCGTACCTTAGTCCCATGTGTACAGTTTCAGACACACCGGGTTATCAATAAAGTGGCAATAGAAACAGGTTTCTTTGTATCCCCGCATTAAAAGAGTGTGACGGGGGAGGGGAGGTGGGCGCTTGTTCGAGGGGGTGCTTGTCTGATATTTTGTCCTAGGGTTGGGCGCTTATTAGAGGGTCTCAATGGGGTGGTGGCTTTTACGGTTATCGGCTAAAATTTTGGCTCTTCTACGGCTATCGGTTAATTTTTTTCAGTTACGGTTAACGAAAAAGTTAAAAATTAACTTCTTTTGTTTCAAAAAGTTAAATATTAATTAACCTGTATTTTTTGTATCTTTAAATCAAAATAAAGGTCTTCGGATCATCTCGGGATGAAATAAGCTATTCTTTTGAACAATTTTAACATTTGATAGATCATACTTTTTATAAAGTATTGCACTTCTGATATTATTTTACACATAGAAATGTCAATAGTCAATTTAAAAATAATCTTTGTGAAAAAGCAAAAGCAGACACGCGAACGCCCAACTCAATGCCGGGGCGCGACATTCATTATAACAGAAATGGCCGTTTTCACACTAGAGAAGAATTATTCGTGTGAGACGGGTTATCCGTTTGATCATGATTCGCGTCAGATAGGTGATACGTCTTAATTTGGCAATGGAATAGTTTTAATTTTGAATAAACAATCCGCCTGACTTTTGAAGACAGGATTATCCGTTCCAGATAGCCTGTGTACAGCCGCCCCCTCCCCTCAGAAAAAAATCGTAGAAGGGGTGTCTGTGGGGAGGGAGCGACTGTACACAGGCTAGTCTCAGACGGATGATCCATTTCTAGGTCTAGTGTGAAAACGGCCAATAACAAAATTCCCGTGTCCAGTGTTTCTAATGGTAGCGAAGGACTGTACGGAACGACTGTCTTGCCGTTGCCTTGTCCGTAGGCCGCATTATTCCGCGCGGCTGATGCCTTTCGGGTCATGTGGTCCGAGCGAGTTCGCCACTGAAATGCCTTGACCGAGATTGCGTGGGAAGACGCCGAACAGGGACTAGGCATAGCGATGTCTACCGTAGCGTCCGAGAAAAACAGGGAAATGTTGTTTATCGGCAACGTGTTTTACAAACAGTGACATTTCTGCGTGTTGTTTCACTACTGTTTTGAGGGCACGGCCTCCTGAAAATTGCAAATATTAATCCCCAGCAAGAAGCCACACTTTCGCGGTGGAAAAAATTAGTTCCCCAAGAAAGCGCCGGAAATGGAGCCTAGGTCTTGGTTAACACCTAAAAGGCGTTTCACCTAACGTGCGTACGGAGTCACACTAGCCGGGAAATAAAAAACGCAACCATAAGTGAGTTTAGTACCTTCCTTAAAAGTAGCAAATCTAGGGAACACTTTCTTTTACGGTGAACTCTTTTTTACGCTATTACGGCTATTACGGCTAACCGTTAAATTTTTTTAATTTTTACGGCTATCGGCTAAATTTTTGGCCGTTTTACGCCTATCGGTTAACCCCATTGAGACCCTCTTATTAGAGAGAGGGTGCTTAATGGAGCGTGGGCACTGATTTGAGGAAATACGGTGACTGCAGTTTATAATATGCTGAGCCTTTCCTCAAAGATCCAGCTACGACTGAATAAAACTATACTCTAAAAAACCTAAAGTAAGATAATTGCAATGAAGGATTAAAATTCTTGGTAATGGTAATTGGACTGAGTGAAGCACAATTTAAGGAGCAATTTGGCGAAATTTGAAATTTGAAATTACGAGCCTGATTTTCTGAATTGCATGTACGACACGAAGTCCTTTTACCAATTAATTGAGTCAATGAAAAAGTACGAGAATCTTAAGACCGGAATATTCATTTAAGTACAAAGTTCTCAACACATCAACTTACAGATTCTAAAGCAAAAACATTGCTGAGGTGTAAAAACGACTCGGACCAATCGTCTGAAATTCAGGCTACTTGGCTTAAAACGTTGAAGAATATGGTCAGCTCCCACAACTGCATGAACTATTTTAAATCTGACATGGTTTTCCGGTTCGTTCCATATTAGATCATAAATTTCTCATGCAAGCCAAACAAGGACTCCCTCTAAGAAATATGACTATCTTTCTCGTTTCATTTACAGTGACTACAAATCACTAACGGTATTAAATTTAAAGAAACACGAGCTGTGCCCAAAATTCCCCGACTGGACTACATGCTTCGTGGACTCGATTTCTAAAGGTTACAACTCAAAAGGATTCAGCTTGCGGAGGATAAATTCAGATTCAGTACATTTTCCCTAGGAATATCTCCAGGAAACAAGTACGTTATCATAACTTCCCTGAAACACTTAGTCCACTTACGATCCTTATTATTTCCTCAAGACCAATCAGTAAATACGTAGTAAAAAGGGACATTTCTCGTGATCACATTTAGAGTGATAGAGGAAATAAACGCTAATGATTCGTTGACTTTAAATCTTTGTAGTAATATTATTAAAATGCCATTTAGCTGAGTAATTGGGAACTGGTAACATCATATACAAAGCTTTCTGCTAAAAGCTCTCGAGCGACCGCCCTCGCTTTTAATACAAGAGCCCATCTCGTAAACAACCAGCCCTAGTTAAGACCACTTAAAATTCCCGAGGTGTCGCTTAAGAGAGTGTTGACTTTATAAACAAACTAAAATCCTAATGAAAATTTAAAAGAATGCAGTTAGTACATAATTCATGTAGAAGACACAGGTGGCCCCTGATATGCGCCACATTGCATGCGATTGCAAAAGAGTTAGCTTTCTTTCATAGAAAACTAAAACAGCAGTGTTTCTTAACACTACGTTTGGAATTAGGTATTGGTAGAAGCGAGCTGCTTGCTTTGTGACCGCTGGCTTATAGTTCTTCTTCTAGTAGCAGTAGTAGTAGTATATAGCTTAGCTTGTTACTTGTCTTCATTAAAATGGCTTTTCAGCCAACTTTACAAGTGTAAACCAATAAAAACATAATAACCAATCCACTTTAAAATACTATGAACCTCACGAAAAATAAAAGAAGGCTTCTACGAACAGCTTTTTCACTTCAGAAAGGCTCGCTCCGCTCGCCAAGAGGTAGAGGTCGACTTGTAGCAAGTCTAAGCCTCAGACTGCATGAGGTTCTTTAGATAGCCTCGCATTCATTCTCAAGACCTACTCGTCCCAGGACCGTCAGGAAATGCGAATATTGTCTATAGTAATTTCTTCCCGTCTATTGCATGAAGTAAAACATTGACTACTCATCGATGACGGCGCTTTTACAAAGGGTTTCAGTCAGCGAAAAAACTGGTATCCACTGAGCCGAGAGATTTTAACTGAAAACTTAAAACAAGACGTTTGAAGGATATGTCTGTTATCTTAACTGCATGAGAAATAGGTAATCTTTAACGCGTTATAAAGCTAGCGTTGAAGCATCTTCGTTTTAGCCATTTTTGTAATCATAAATCATTGTAAGCGATGGTTTTTCTTCCTCCGCAATTTTTTATGTCAAAAGTATTTGTAAATCATATTTCCTACTAGCAAATAAAACCGGTTTAAGTTTAAAATGATATTAAAAATTCAGTTGGCAAGCCACGATCAAGCCGTAAACATTTTCTACAATCTACTGGCAAGCAGTCACCATTTTCACAGAAAAAAGGTGAAATAATCATAGTTGAACTTCACCTTGTTTATTTCTATCTTTCTATGACTCTGCGCTACCTACAGCCGGGATCTTTCTTACGTGCTAGTTCATTATTGATAACAAAGGGTATAAAACAAAAGATAATGGCCTGAGACCGGCTACCGGCACGCACATTAGGCGGGTTGGGGTGCTAACTACGTCTGTTTCGTTTTAGTTAGCATGTAGCTTTTGTAGATAACGTATTAAAGAGGAGAATGAGATTTTTTGGAGGCTTATACCTGTAGTAAAGCTGTTGGCATTTTTTCTTGAAAATAGCCCATTTTCATGCACTTCTCCGCACTTCATGTTTTCGCGGGGAAATAATCGGAAGCTGAATATTTCACTTAAAGATGTCAAAGATGGCAACTGACTTGTATCACCATGAGAGTTGCCTGATAAAACTGGCACTTGAAAAGTTGAACAGAAGACAACAGTTGCTCGACCGTGAAGCTAACTCAAAACTAATTTGCTAACGGAAGAATTTGTGACATCGCGCTCCAGTCCAAAGACCCACTTATCTCAAGAAAAACAAAATGGATTGTATCTGCGCCAAAAGAATTATGACTGACCAACAGGACAATTCTCAGCAGTTTATGTAAAAGTTTAGGCTCAATTCCTTCCTTCGAATTCGCATCTGTAGATCACTTTTTTGCGAGAAAACAATGGCTGGGCCCGGCGTTACAAAACATAGGAGGGAATCATCACACTAGCTGACGGACAAAACAACCACAAGGACTACAAGTATTTATTCAGATAAACGCATTTCGGAAAAAAAACCTTGAAAAACTAGAAATTTGATTAATATTGAGTCATTTAGCCGAAATAAGAACCTTAACGCTCAAAAAATTGGCTAAAGAAAACGAATTCTGTCAGAACTTCAGACTGCAGGTAGTAGTTAATCATTATGCATGTAACAGACCAGCTTCTTGGCCTCTTAATGTGCGAGACAAGCAACCAAAATTAAGTTTACATAGTCAGAGTTTAAAACTCTCCACAGTATAATCTACCCGCTAGAAAGAAAAAAAAAGAAAATCTCTGAGGGATGAAAACGCCAAAGTCACGTTTCACTAGCTTGTGATTGTGTTTGGCCTGTCAACACCGAATTTCCTGCTGTTTGATGAAGTACAATAGCAGTGTCATTTCGTCGTTGTGATTGGCTCTCCCCACCGTCGGCGCGCGAAGTCTGATCTCCCCTGGGAACTGTTCTAATTATAAATCTACTCGGGAAAGGGTTGACTCCAAGGGCTTGTGTGGGAGATGGAGGCTCCATTTGATGGGCTCCTGCTTATCCTCAGAGTTAGCATATGGATTTGTTTGTTTGTTGTATAAAGAAGTACCCTGCTGATTTTCAAAAGAAATGAACGCCTGCCAGTGACTCTTCTGGTTTTTCTTTGCTGCAAAACTTGCGTAACAAAGGAATAGGACGACTTTAAATTTGCCGCGAGGGGCCTATTAGGTCTATTATGTATTCTAACCGACACAAACAACAGAACACGCATGGTTAACTGAGTTTGAAACTCTCCAAGTAATAAAACATGCAACTCCGTCGTTATCTTACGGTGTCTTAGTTTTTTCGCTAAACAGCATTGGCCATCAAATCGTTTATATATAAGTTCACTCATATTGTACTACATTCATTTATACAGCTCATCTTGGCTACAACAATTTTGGTTAGGACCGATCAAGTCAAAAAGCGTGGTCGCAACTCACTAATCGCGTAATAAATCTTATCCTACGATTATATAAAAGTGCCTGAAAGTACGATTAATATTTGTAAAAGGACTGGGTGAAGTCCAATTCGGTCTGTAATCATACAAGTGATTAACAAAATCAGACGATCGCGAAGTAGTAGTCCGATTCGTTATAATTACTAGTTTGATTACAGACTGAATTGGACGAGACGAAGTTGTGCTACCCGATTCCACATAACCACTACAATTTCCGAGAAACAAATGTATTCTTTTTGTTAGTTTTTTGGTTAAAGAGCTTTCAATACCAAATGTCCAAAATTAGGGAAATATGACTGGGAGATGTTACAAGAACTTGAAATTCGTCCACTTTGGAAAATCCCCAGTTTGGTAGATTCCAAGTACTAGAATCCGGACCCGGACGATTCTTTGTCACTGGAACTTGGATTCTTGTAGATTTCAGTCGTTAGTGGGAGCCAAATTCCTTGAGCTGTATTCCGGATTCCGCAAGAAAAATTTTCCGGATTCCGGAAGTCGGGGCGAGAGAGTCCCAAAAGACCAGCGTGTGTTTTATTCAAATTCGCCTTAACCAGTTGTACCGGAGATTTAGCTACTGTCCGTATTACATCGGGGTGCCGTAAAAGCGAGGTCCCCGAAAGGTGGAAGTTGATTGTATTTGCACTGATTAAAAGCGAGGCTTAGGTTTGCTTCTAGGGAAAGTTGTCAGAAAATAACCAGCGAAATTCCACTTTGCCTTGAAATTTAGTACTTTAAAAGCTTTACCTGTCCCGTAAATTGATGAACCTATGAGTGATAGGACATATTCGGGGGTAGAATAATTATAGCGTATTCTCAGTAGCGTTTTCTTCCACACTGTAGAAGTGTTGTTTACCAGAAACATCTTTTTAGATCGATCAGTCCTTATTTTTGACACTTTAAGATATTTATTCTGGAAAATCAATCGTATAAATTATATATCTGCAGCTTTCACGCATCAATAGCAAAATTCCATTCATGTTTGATGACCTGCTTCGCCATTATCACATGGTGTCTTAAATTAAATCTACATTAACAGTAAATATTTTGAATGTATAATGATGAACAAATCGAGATGAAATTATCGTCCTACAATGTGATTGGACAAAATTTATTTGATTAGCTGAGGTCTTGAATTTGCTGGGCATAAGCAAATTCATAACTAGGCAAACTTGTTCCATTTTGCCTGAGTGCTGGCTCTCTAGTCCTAGCTTCAGTCTCGACGCAGTTTTAATCTCTGGCCTCACTTAATATGGAACCTTTCTATGTGAAAGTTTTGCCGTTCGTGCTAATTATTTTCCTGATGAAATCCTGTGTCAGTTCGGCTGAAAGCTCGCTTATGAGAATGGAGAATGGTAAGAAAATTGTTATGCTCGAGCCTAGAAAAGTGTTTGTCTTGTATTTGCAAAAAGGGAAAATTTAGAAATTGTAGTGAAGTATGAAAAAAATACATTTTTTCAGTTGTGATGGTACGCTACTAACCATAAAGTCCATTTCTTTTGTACCGTATTTAAGAGCCGAGTTACTTATTAGTGGCAACTAAATTTTGTATCTGATATAAAAAAGGGCTTACATAAATAGATGATACTGGACACGTTTGTACGTTGTGAAAATAGCTGACAATCTCTTTTTCTTCTGCCCTTGTTATTATTTTGTAGATGTTTCACTTTTCTCTCACAAGCTATACAGTTTAAATTGTATTTCGCGCTTAATTAATCTTCTTGGAAGTTTTCTTGTTTTTTTTTTTTAATATATTGCTTGCAAAAGTTTTTATGATCCTCTTTCCACTTTGGATTGAAGTACAATAAATTGGCTGATTTTTGAGGGAATTCGGTGAAAACAATGCTTAAATGAAATAAACGGCCACTCTTGTGGCCAAATTTATCCCAAACTGGAATTGTCATTATTGGGTATCCCAGCAAACAGAGCTCACCCAAAGCAAGACTCCACCAACAGCCATAACAGACTCAATAATACTATCTAAAGGAACATGGAGCATAAATAATCTTTATGGTTTCTGACCAATAAATTTTAAGTTGAAGAAAATATTTTGTAGATTGGGCTAAAAATTTAACTCTATTGTCAACAGACCTATCTATTTGTCAACGTCTAAAGCTCTATAAACTGTTACGTTTAAAGGCTTAAAATTACGGTGGATCATAATTGTGATCAAATCGTGTACTACGTGCCGACCGAAAAGTTGATGTCAATCAGACCTGTCTACAGTCAGTGTTCTCGCCAATAAGAACTTGCATCAGGATCTGATGCACAGCGGGTGCCGTGGAATGGCGGTCCCAAATGTTTGTCTTCATGCCTTTTCGCTTTTCCCTCTCCCCAGTTCCCCGCTCGACCAAAGGCCTGTTCACAGGCTAAGTGATATATACCCATTATGGCTCTTGATTTCATACATCAACTAAGCCTGAATTTCAGACATCCCTTCGGAGTCGATAGTCCCTTAGGTTAACATCAACTGTAATTGAAACGAAATCCCAAACGAGTGACTAAAACTGAATATTAATTTTTTCTCTCTTTTTTTTTTTTCCCATTCCATTTAACCTCTAGGAAAGAGTGGCCCTTTACTAGTTGGAGGTAAGAACGACAGTACAGGAGGCAACATCCAACATGTCTCAGGGAGTCGAAGAGTTTTAGGGACCGGTCATTATTTATCGCCTGGGGGGGGTCGGAGGATTTTGGGCTAAACACGATGAAATTTAGCCGATCCCCCCTTTAAATGTTATTTTATTGAAGTGATCCCCCCTCATAACTATATATAACTTTCGTGATCCCCCCCCCCCCCCCAAGTCTTTGTACCCATATTCACCTTTCGACGTGTATATTTAGTGTTTTAAACGTTCATATACAGATAGTATTTCTAACTATGATGTACTTACAGCATAATAAAGCCGTTATCGCGCAGTCTTTTTTTTAAAAGTGTCTCTTGATCCGTGTCTTTTTCTAGTCTGGATCCAGACATCTGAATTCAGTTGACATACAAGCAATCTTGCTTAAAACTGCAAAGTGCTTGAAACTGCAATCAGTGCTTGAAACTGCAAAGTTACTTTTTTTAGACTGCCAAATAGCAGTCCGCCAAGTCCCTATCAGCAGGTCATATTTAGCGACAATTTTCAGAGGACCACACTCTATTAAGTCATTTGCAGGCGATGAGTTGGCCTATTTAGAAGAAGCACATAGGCGAATCACTACACTGCACGAGGAACTTCAGTCCGCATCCAACAAGTTGACAACAGCGCATATTAACCTGTCAAAGAAGTTTCCTTTGTGCGCGAGAAAATCAACAATGTCATGATCAAGAAGAAAGAAGGAAAATAAGAGGAAGGTCCGAAAAACCAAGGACAAGCGACTCAAGCAGAGGGCACGTCATCTCTTAGGAAACTTGACCTCAATCGAGGTCGCGGGGCAAATTTTTGGTTCAATCGAAGAGAATGATAGAGTTACTCCTGTAGATAGCATCAATGCTGACTTTGCTAAGAAACTAACAAGGCGTTTGCATCTAGACCCTTTGCTATGGCTACTAGAAAAGGGTATTTTTAGCACGACCCTAGCAAAAAATCTAGAGCAAGTAGCGGCCATTTTAATGGCACAAAGTCCAGGGTCAACCTGCCGAAGGGGACTAAATGTTGCTGTTGAATCGGATGACGAGGCTCAAGAGGCAAATGAAGTTGTTGAATGGGATGATGAGGCTCAAGATGAGGCAGATGAAGCAGTTGAATCGAATTTAGTATAGAGCTGACACAGGACGGCCATTCCTGGAGAGGCGATAAATGGTTTATGTTTAAACAAACACGCTTTTTTACAATGTTTCAGTTATCAGAAGTTTATATAGTTCACAATTTAGAATTCACCTGTCATGTTTAAAGATGAATATTAGCTAAGTCATGAGCACGTTATAAAAGGAAAAATATAAAAGCGTTAAAACAAAGCTTTCTCGATATAAATTGAAATGCACACATTCGCCAGTGTGACAGACTTCCGTTTTTTAAATAAAGTTGTGTTAGAACAAATTGAGATTGCAAATGCTATCATCTCCCAGCAAAATGGGCACATTTATGTTGTATGCTTTCAAACTGGCATTGTTCAAGCAGATTTGAGTGGTCCCCCCTCTGAATCCTTCCAAAATTTTCAGTGATCCCCCCCTTTTGGGCTCTCAGTTACGACTGATCCCCCCCTCTGTTCTCTTAAAAATCAAGTGATCCCCCCCAAAATCCTCCGACCCCCCCCAGGTGATAAATAATGACCGGTCCCTTACCGAATGATCCGTATGGTTTCCTTAATCCTGATCGGCCTTGCTACACCCAATTCTTCGTAGGCGGACAACCATGCCACCAGAGGGTTTAAGAACAAACCAAAACGGCAACGTAAGATACATCTGTCAACCGGCGACACTAAATCAGCAGCCTCAGAACACTTACTATGCCACAATGTTTGATGAACATTTGGGAATTGCAGTGTTTTCAGCCTACACCCTAACACAGCAAACATTAAATTTTGTACAAAGGGATGCATACGATTGGTGTCCAACCCCAGGTAAGCTATTCAGTGAAAAGTAAAATACCTTTCTGCTAACATGATGTAGGGAAAAAAAAGAAAAAAAATATCATGAGCCGTATTTCACGACTATTTAATTTGGCGATTTGTAAGGATTTGTTGGGATTTTAAGAGGATTTTTAGGAATTTTATTTTTCACGAGTATTAAGTGAGAACTAAGGTAGAACTTGAACCACTTAACTACCAGGGAACCCGTGCTGGCAAATTTGAGTGGTTAGGAGCGTTATCTTTCTGGATTGTTGTTATTGCTGGTTGCCGGTTCTTCGATCGCTATGCTGCAAATATTGTGCGGTCGATCCCTAGTGGTGTAAATATGCTCAATTTTAAACAAGGGCAATCTTCAATCTTCAAATGCAATCTTTGTTTTTTTCACACCATATAAGGCATTTACACAAGGGTACGTAAGGAGGAGAACAAAGTAGCTGATAAATAATCATTAAGCTAAAAGACATTAAGTTCATTTGTGTACAGTGTCCAAAGTAGTAATAGCTTTCTTGTTGGACACCGTCATGGTCAGATAATTGGTAGCAGCAAGAGAGGAAATAAAAGCTCAAATGATATCAGTGATAGAACATATAAGCAAAGCTAAGATCAGATTTGATTGATTAGAAGATAGCACTTCCATTCTTTCTTAAACTCATGATATGGCAGAGACTTGAGGCCAAGTAGTCAGTACAGTTTCCCAGATTTTTGAAGCAGAGAATTTAAAGGACATCTTTAGTTACCTAGTACTTGATTCCTGTAGCATTTTTGCTGGACACGTGAAGAACGGCTGAGCCGATCACAGGGCGCAGCGGAATTATTTGTGATAGCAAGCGAAGCGAGAATTTTACTGCAATCTGACATTTGTAGATTGCAGACTGCAGACTGCAGACTGCAGGCCGGCAAGACTGTAAATTGAATGAAACCAAAAATATCGTAATAAAGGTGGCGTCGCCATCAACATTACCTTGTTCCCAGCTTATAAAAAAAATGAGAAGTAAGGCCAAGAAGCGAAGTTTATATGTTGCACGCAAATTTATACATCGACCTCATTGCCAAAGGAGCTGTTGGCTGTTCTACTCGTATTGAAAGAGCAGAATAATGTCTGCCGATGTCACAAACTCGCTTATAAATCCATTGCAACAGTCTAGCAATTTAGCCTGCTGCACAGATGCAACTAAACTCTGGTTAAGTGTGTCTGCGAAACAGCGCCAAAATCCATATTCTACCGGGGCCCATCCTGTGTACCAGATTTGAGTACAAGCAAGAGCCATAATGGCTCTTGGTACGAGCAATGATTGGCCGGTTAAAAGAGCCATTGTCGATTTGCCTTGTTCCGAGGCTACTTTCTCCTGGTATGCAGTCTGCAGTCTGCAAATGTCATACACCGGAACACGACCTATCAAACGGTCATGCGATCGTGTTACAAACCTGGTAAAATATTATCTAATGCTCAGTGGGAACGAAAGTCGCCCGAAGGGAACACATTCGGAAAGCAAAGCTTTCCGAGCTAGGCACGGAAGTGCCGAGAAGAAAAAGAGACTCTTTCGTCCCCAGTCATTACTTTCAGCGGTTTTCCTGAGCATTAGATCTTTGCTAGGTTGATAAGAAGATCGAATGACGGTTTGCTTGATTCTACAGTGCAAAAACAAAGGTGATGCGTGGTATTAACCGTAAAATTTAACTATAATCAACACAATCTCGACCCAGAGCTTCTCTGCGCATGTAGAGGAGATAGATCAAGAGAGCTTACGTGCGCATTCCCAAACCCGTAAGCACTGGGGTCGAGAATGCAATCAACAATCAAGGCTACAAATAACTCCTCTGCACCCTGTGAGCCGCAGAATTAATTGACCGTTTAGAATTAAAACGGCTCATAAAAATAGGGCCTCTGAATTGGGCTTGCCTTTGTTACGTCGCAGCTGAAACATTTTTGACTGAGAAAATACGGAGAAAAGAAAAAAAAATGAGTGATTTATTATTCTTGTGATTTTACATCATATGACGTCAGTAAGGAGTTTTAATCGATAGCAACACGATGACAGAAGAGAAAGTGTCACTCACACTGAGCGGATGCATGCGCGTTCGGGATTATTCCAACTCTCTCAAGTGTTGGTTTAATTGTTATAGACTATGTTTAAGTTCAGAATGACAAAGAAAAATTCTCCGCCGTGTGGCTACGTCCTCCATACTCACTACAACGTCGCATCACTGCCATTTCACCTTGTAGTCGTGCAATGGTGACAGAGAAACGCACTAAAAGTGTCGTTGCCCTTTTCATGACTAAAAACTCTAATCAACAACCATAGTATCTTTCAAGTAAACTTTGATCTATTTACTATCTATCCTTTAGGTCTCCTGACTAACACATTTTCATAGTGGCATAGTGCCTAGTTGTGAGTGGAATGTGTAGGTAGATAAACTTTGAACTATTCTTGATAGCAAATTAATTTTAATTCTTTTCTAAAATACAAAGGAATCCAGAGACAAGGTAGCAAGCTGCTATACCAGGGTCAAGGATATGACAGAGGTCATTTGGTCCCAGGACATACATTTTCTAGTACCATCAATCGATTTATTTCCACCTACACATATACAAACGCCGTGCCACAATTTCCATATTTTAACAGAGGTAGGTGGAGCAGGATTGAGGGGAGTATACGAGGTTATGCGCTGCGGTGTACCGGCACTTTGTATCTTTTAACCGGCACTGCATTTACTCAGGTTTGGAAAATCGACGGTGGGCTTCAACCAGTTTTTCAACCAATTGACCGACTACACGTAGATGGGAATGATCCTCCCGATATAGTGTAGTTATTCCCAATTTAATGTGGACTGCTGGCTGTTGTGTGCATCTAAATGGTAACGTCCGGAATTTTGCCGTGATTGGAAACAATATCCCGAACGCTCGCTTTCTAGATGGTGATCAGCTGGCGAATGGACTGCTAATAACCGTACCTACACTGGAAAGTATACTGAGATATGACATCGTCAATTCAGCTGTCAATTTAGACATTGATGTGCCGAACCAGAACGTTAGGCTGTTTCCAGGAAATGTCGCTTGTGGGAATGGACATAATCATGTCATCCTTCCCGGGATGGCCGGAAAATGACTCTGGAACGGGCGTGCCGAATTTGCTTCTTTATCGCTGTTTGATGTTCAACTATATTAGGTTTGGGTTCGGTGCGAATATGGCTGTTTTCATTGTTGCTCCTTGTTGCCTGTCCAACGAAATTGCATTTTGTCAACACTGCCTTTTTAAACGAACGCTTCGCCGCATTTTACTTCAGTGCTTCATTGAATAAAAGTTAAACTCAGTAGTAAAACGCCGGGTGATTTCAATGAGAACAACAATAAAAATGAAAAAACACTAAACAAAACAAAAGACATGTATTTAGCTTTAAAAAACTGAGTGGGGGGATATATAACAGGAGACCACAGAAAGACACCCTAAAAGCAGTGATAGATGAAGAACATCTTCTTTACCCTTTCTGATACATAAAGAGAGAGTGCGAAAATAACCCAATCCAGGGCAGGATGACCAGATCAGATAACTATCTTATTTTTCGATTATTCTCAGTCACGTGAAGCATTGAGTGACGAATTTGCCCGCGCTTCTGGGTCCTGTGCGACTGGCAACAAGAGCGATGTGCTTGAATACTGGTCGTGACTGGTCATCACGCAATCCGGGATCAACAAAAGAAGCGTGCGTTCAACTGTTGCCTGCCCAGCCATATTCGCACCGTACCCGAACCCAATGTAGTTAAACATCATACAGCGAAGAAAAGAAGCAAATTCGGCACGCCAGTAGCCAAAAAATATAGGGAAAACACATCAAATGTGTAGGTCTTAAAGCCTTAAATATGACTTGTAATTTCGCGGTCTGCGTTTTCGAGGTCTGTGTTTTCGAGGTCTGCATTTTCGAGGTCTGCGTTTTCGAGGTCCGCGTTTTCAAGATCTGCTGTCTGCGGTCTGGGTTTTCGAGGTCTGTGTTTTCTAGCCACCCCACGAAATTGTGTAATAGTCGTTGAAACTCTTTTTGTTGAACTGTTACTCAAAGCGTTTGATTTTTGTCGATGTTCTCTTAAACCCTTACATCGTTACTTCTTGAAGCCGTTAGCCCACCGGTTAGGAACGTTCAAAAATAATAAAAATTAATTAAAATGACGAATTTTTTTAATGACAGTTATTGTCATTAGGAAAATTAAGGTGTTATTAACGTGTATTTCGTTCTAGTTTACAAGAAACTAATTGGAGACGCCTATCAAGGAGAACTAAGAATACAAGCCAATAAGAAGAAAACCCCTTCCATCCGTTTCCAGTTTAAGCTCAAATATCTATAAGTTGTAACTAAGAATATCAAGAAATATTGGAAATACAAAGAATACAAACTAATAAAAAATAAAATCCCTCCCATTCGCTTCAATTTTACGCTCAATTATCTATCATAGTCTACGTACCATCACGAGACATATTTAGCCAAACTATTAACCAGGGGAAGCTACAGTGGCATCTAATTGTTACATAAATTACAATCTTTACATTGATTGGATGTGATATATGTCAGGTCAAGCTTTCTTATTTTTCATTTAAAGGCGCTCACTGCGGATTCTGCCGATTTGATGGACTTATGCAGTTTAGACCAAATAAAAGGTCTTGTGTACCTTACAAACTATGCCGAAACTATGTTTTCCATACTTGATAGTATTAACGCTTTTAAAGGTCGTTAGAAATTTTTACTTATCCGTTCAAAGCATTAGCCAACCCGTTAAAGGCGTTAGAAAAGTCGTTAACAAGCTGTTCGTCACTGTCGTTTTAACCCGTTAAACAGAAAACCATTAGTGTATGTTTTCCTGGAGAAGATCACATTTTGTCCAGATTACGATTATCATCAAGATTATAAAATTTCCTATGGATAATGTGCTCAGAAGTAATTTCAGATCAATAATTGTGCAAAATCCCACTATGTTATCACAAAAGTCAGAAGCCCTGCAATATACATGTACTAAGATATTTACCTGGTATGTAGTGGGTGGCACCCGTAATGCAAATACGTCAAATAGATATTCTGGGGTCGATATATCCATTAAAAAGCTTTATTTTAGTTGTTCACCTATCTGTCTCTCTGAGTTGGTTGCCAAAGTAGCAGGAGATGGTTCCACTGCCACGGGGTCGACGTTGGCCTCTGTACTTTAAATGCTAAGTGATGAAATATGAAGGTTCAATTCGTGATCATTATGAACCGGGCCTGGCAAAATAATTGAACTCAAGGTAAGTTCTTTTAAAAACCACAAAAGTTGATGGTTCATTTCGGGTGTCCAGGCACCAGTTATAAGATTAGTCAAAACATTTTGGTGAGATATCTTCAGACTTCAGAGATGCACAGTCTGCATTAGTGGTGTGTCAGCTCTGAAATAGCAAGGTGTTCGCAAGAAAGAACAACCAGAGCTTTTCCGCATCCTTGTTTATAACTCATTTCATAGAACAAGCAAATCAAACCTCTTTGAACGCCTGTCTGGATTGGACACTGAAATATTTCCTAAACTCAACAGTACTCATCAATGCCAAAACATCAGACTTCAAAGTTTAACAAGAGAAGACCACAACCTTCTGGCCACAAGGCCATGAGTATATTGTCCTGAACCACCTTAACTGCCCCTTCAGCTCCACTACCCTAGTACTGCTTGTGACATCTTTAGTTTTAATGGTCAAGGACAACTTTGTCATCTTACTTAAACAGGGGGAAGAGGATTCAGTAAAAGAGACCAGAGAAAGAATCGAACATGAAAAAAAACAACAACAACAACATGAGTTTGCCCACAAATTCCAATGAAAATCTTATTCCACTACCTACCTGCACTTTTTTCCAAGTAGTCCTACAATTCTAAAAGCTTAATTTCCCCGAATGTTTTCCCGTCAAAATGAAGCATATAGCTAATCAAATTATGTTACAGCAAAGAAAACAAAAAGAATACAAACACATATCCTCAATTCTTGATCGGCGATAATGCTTTTCCAGGAAACCCAGACGAAAACAAATGTTGATAGCCTGCGTCACCAGCGAGATCGTTCACGCAAGGAAAGTAATGTTGGAAGAGGAGCTGCAAAGCTTTGCATTGAATGGGGAGAAGATGCTTTGAAATCTAGCCTGCCGGAAGCCTATGGTTTTTTTAATGGTTTGGTCACTGTGCAGACAGAAATGTCTAATTGGCTGAGAACAGAAACCTGTCAATCAAATGCAACATAATAGCTCACATGTATCCAAAGGGAAAACAAAGCCAACCATATCATTCTCTAAACTGTTCTGTTTTCTCTCATCTGTTACTGTATTTAAAATGTCAACCATCGATCAAGGATCAAGCTTATCAAATACTCAAAGAGAAGGCCAAATGTTGCTAAAGAGTTCAAGCTAAAATTTGACAGCGTAATTTTTCCTGACCAACCAGGTGACTTGCAGTCTCAAAAATGACCAACAAAACAACAGCATGCCCCTCCCCCCAACTCAGCAGCCTTCATGTAATGATTATAACTACCAGCTCTATTGGGTAGACTTTTATGTGCCGGAATCCATTGTTTTTAATCTACAAAGTTATTTATGTTCCATTCTTTATCCAATGTCACACACCGACTTGACATCTTTTTGGGAAACGCTTTATGAAACACAACCCACCTCCATATAAGCTTAAGCTTATATTTCAGGCTCACTGAGTTAAGTAAGCTTAACAACAATGACCTACTAGACTGCGAGCAGTCTTTTGAGTCAAGGTAAAATGCGAGAACGCGCAAGGAGCGAGTGGGGAGGCCCCAATCTCTCTTCCTTTTTTGCCATTTTAAAATTTGCATAACTTTCCCTTTTCGCTCGCCGCTCATGGCTCTGAGGAACCAAGGAGGACCGCCCGCGGCCTAATGACCCACAAGCTTAAATTATTCCCCGAAAAGCATTATCCCTTAAGCGCAAAGTGTCATAACTCAATGAATACTAGCCTTTTACAGTTTATAGATCATTGAACTTATCTCACAGTCGCTGCCTTGAAACAAAACAGGTAAACGAAATGATCTTCAACCCGTTTATTCAACCTTTATTCAAAAATTTCTAGTCTTGCAATAGGGATGCCATCACGGAAGACGTCTAGCTAAATAAAATAAAATTAAGTTAACAAGTAAATAATGATAGCAATAACAAAATCTCTTACAAAAAGATATAATGAATAAAAATATAATAGCATTAATTATTATACAACATTAAAATTGATCATTGACTAAAATGCTCAAATAAGACTTTTTTTAATCGATCAGTGGACTTGCTGTTAACAATTTCGCTTGGTAACGCGTTCCAGTCCTTGACAGTTCTACAAAAGTAACTATTCTTATAAGTCTCAGTATTTAGTAGCAGTTCAATAAACTTGTTCTGGCTAGAGTTCCGTAAATGTCTGCTGCGCTTCATAACATAGTCTGGGAAAGCCAGGCCGCCATCACCACGAATTGCTTTGTGGAACAACCGCGAGATCGTTTTTCGCACCTTCAGCGGTATCTAGTTTAACTCGGTCAAGAGGCTGATGGTAACTGTTCCTAGTTCCCGTGTATAACAATTTTTGACGAAGCGCGCGGCTCCTCTTTGTACTTCCTCTATTTGTTTGAAGTGTTTTTTTAAGTGTGGGTCCCAAACTGAGCTGGCGTATTCCACGTGCGGTCTCACAAGCGCTTTGTAGGCTGCCTCTTTCACTCCCTCGGGGCAACTGCTAAGGTTTTGCCGTAGAAATCCGAGTGATCTATTCGCCTTCATGATTTTGTTATTTACATGCTGGCTCCAATCAAGCTTTCTGGACAATCCTACGCCTCGATAGGGGTGGTGGGTGATCGAATCTAAAACTTTTCTCATAAGGACGTAGTAAGACCCGGGTGGGTACTCCCACATATGGGCTATATTGGTACGTGCCGCGGAATAGGGTATGGTTTTTGAGGTTCTCGGTCCTTAAATAGGGTACCTTTTTTGACCCTTTTGTTTCTGTGTCCCTGGTGTGGTCCTTGGATAGGGTAGCTTAATTGTATTATCTAATGTTGGAGTGTGAAAACACGCCTTTTATGCTTGATTCTATACATCCAATGTTATAGAGAAGAAATAAAGGTTTCCTTTTCATGCTATTAATAATTTCGTTTTTTCCTTGAATAGGGTGTCATTTTTCGGCTTTGGGCCTTAAAAAGAGTATCAGTTTTCGCTTTCTTAGTCCTTAAATAGGGTTAGGGTTCACGAACCTTCGCGGCACACCCCTATCCAAAATTCGAGGGAGTACCCCCCCCCCCCCTCCCGGGGTAAGACTCAACGGGATATTCCTAGAACGTTGCACTTCAGTGGGGTTAAATTTTATTTGCCATTTCCGGCCCTATTCTTTAAGTGCTGCTTAGATCTGATTGAAGTTTGGCGGCATCATTATAAGATTCAATAGTGCTGTAAATCAAAGTATCATCAGCTAACAGACGCATCCTATGAAACTCCTTGTTAACAAAAGGTCTCTCATATTTCCAGTGATCACGCCCACAGTAGATCTCGGTCAAAATATTCGTAAAAATCAGGGGCACCCAACGACAATTTTCGGAAAATATCTGTTCGGAAGACGATTTGAGATCTAGTATTTTCGGAACATCTGTTGTAAAATTTCTTGCTTGCCTGCCTCTCCTACGATGTTCAAACAGCTAAAAACTACTATAATTGCCCATTTTTAACGGATTTTTACCCTTAAAAGGTCAGCCTTTTTCTGGCCGAAATTTTCGAAAAGGTAAGTTTGGATCCCTATAATTTTCGGATCACTAGACTTTCAGCTAGGAAATCCGAACAGATGAAAAATTCTTAGGGGATAAAAATATGCCTATATCTACTGTTTCAATACTAAAATACGTTTAACAATGCTATGTTTAAGTGGTTTTGAACCATATTCCCGTTGGGTGCCCCTGAAAAATAGTAGTTTTTCCTTTCGTTGTCTTTTTGTTTGAAGATTCATGACAAGTTACCTCCGGAATTCGAAAATTACACGTTTAACACATATCTTTTCCTTTGTTTTGTTGTCGATTGCTGAAAAAAATCCACGGACTTTGTCACTTTGGTGATTACTTTTGACAAGTTGAGTGTTTTTATGAAGCCCAGAAGGGGTAAAAATAGATCGGATGGGGAAAACTGAGGCATAGCTTCCTAACGCATACTGGGATCGCTCAGTTACCACCAGATTTGAAAAATGTACAATATTCCGCGCGTTTCGGTACCAATTTCATCAATATTGCTTAAGATTTTTCCACGGACCCATGGCCCTGAAGTTTTACTTCGGGTCGCGTGTTTTGCTACCGTTGGTTCTGTCTTTAATACCGGGCAGCAAAGCAATTGACAATCCGGATGGTACGGGAAGCAACGGTTCCTTCATTCCGACACGGAATGAACAAGTAAGTGTGCCAATTAATATTATTGTAATTCTGTGAACCTTTTATCTCCGTTTGAAGGTTTGGCTCAGGTATTGAGGCCTAGGATGTGAATTGATACAAAGGTACTATATACCAGCCGTGAAAATATTGTCAGGTTAAAATCAGATTTGCGTTTTGAGTCAGTAATTTCCTATAATATTAACTTGCCGGGGTCTACATTTTATTTCTTTCAGCTTTCTCATTTATACATTATGGCAAGGGGAATAAAAACGCAGAAATCGGTTACGAGTCCGCCATAGCCGCTGTCGTGTCGGTGAAAAGAATTTTTGAAGAACCTGGTGTTGACGATGTTGTTGTTAAAAGACTTAACAGCCGTATTCTAAACGTCTTCAAAAAGAAGATTTCAGTGCTGCAAACGGCTTATAGACGCGCAAGTAAGGCAGGAGGACAATCACTGGCAAAGTTGTTGAACGGATGGAAAACCGGACCGAAATATCAATTCAAAATTTACTATAATGAAGTTGAGGCGTAGAAGGTGAAGACAGTGTGAAATCCTTTGAGGTCAAATAAAGAACCATAGTCACGCCACTTATCTGTATCTTCGCTAAAACTTTTTGTAGTGAATTTTGATCCTTTTCTTCTCTTTATCGACCTCGCGAATTTCAATTTCATACAGTTAGTTGTCCTTTCTCGTTTTATTTTTATTCTTGGCTTTACTGGTAACTCGTCAATAAACCTCGCTCCGCCATTACATCCTTCATGTATGATCACTGAATATCAAATGTTCATCGATTGGTGATACGCTCTTTACACAAGAGGTCTCATATTGGAAGTGAAGTGCGGCCATGTAGAAAGATCAAGGGGTTGGAACGGTAGTAAAAAAATTTTGTATCTCAGTTTAGGATATCACATGGTCTTCAAGGTTCTAGGATTAAAATTGTTGTCTCCCCCGCAACCGTTTTTGTCTCTAGCGTTGCGTGACGAGACAAAAAGGAGACTATGATGTATAAAATGAGATCCCGAGAAAATAAATGTCAAATTTCACAAAATGGCACCTTACACATCAAAATTTTCAGAATTTAACCTGAATTTTCACAATTCTTGTAAAATTTGACATTTATTTTCTCGGGCTCCCATGAGAAATAGTCTTTGGTGTTTAGTTACAGATAACTAATTATATCTATAGCCCTTGAAAAATGTATAAAAGAATGCGATATTGTTTGAATTATTCTGGTAAAAGGATTTTGTCCACTGAAAATTTAAATTACATGTACTCAATTTCCTGTTGGATTCCGTCTTAAACTTTTGGGTTCATGCATAGCAGTCCGGCCTCTCTCAATGTTCTACAAAGTATAGTTTCTTACTAGCTTTCATACTGACTTCAGTTATCTTTCTATGTAACTGTTGTTGCTTATCGTAAGTCCAAGTAGCTTGGTACTATTGTTTGACTACCAGTAGCTATTTTCTATCTGGCATCGATAGCCAGGTCCATGCGTTCAGATTGTGGGGGACGGCGCAATATTTCATCCACGACCACTAGATCAAGGGACTCTGGAAAGAAGGCACTACCACTACTCACTAGGCGCTAACAAGCACGAAGTCTTTGGACCAAGTGCAGAGTTGATCC
This sequence comes from Porites lutea, assembly GCF_958299795.1. Taxonomy (NCBI): domain Eukaryota; kingdom Metazoa; phylum Cnidaria; class Anthozoa; order Scleractinia; family Poritidae; genus Porites; species Porites lutea. The sequence goes on from NC_133202.1 coordinate 39,509,335, forward strand.
ACTCTGAATATTGTAGTAACTCAGACTGTGATCATCTTCTAGTCTCTTGCCCGCAAATACAAGACGTTGTGAGTCTGGTGGGCACAGGCATAACTGGTGGATAACGGCCTTCACAGTCCTGATGTAATCGCTCGGGTTCACTATTATTGTCATCATTCTTCCATCCATCATCTTAACAAAGATTTGCATGTCAGATGGTGGAGCGTTCATACTGCTTTCTCGTGCAGAACTGCTCTCTGACAAATGCTCTTGGCTCAAACCTAGGAAAGTTATATGTGAAATTCCATTTAATGCACGGCTTTTGTATCTTGCAGCCTGGTAGACTACGTGGGGTCGACGTAGGTCGCAGAAAGAAAAAATACGAAAAGTCCTAATTTAGGGTGATCGTTGCCTGGAATGTCCCTTTTCCTTTCTTCACAATTTCTCCGTCGATGTATACACTTGCTGCTGCATGGAGCCGAAGCTCGTCTCCTTCGTTCTTGATACGAAACACCTGAGAGTATGTGTTTTCCAGTTTGTCGTGCTTTATGGTCTCACGGAGACAAGTGCAAGGAACACAAGTAGAGAAGACACTTAACTCAAATCTCACCACTTTTGACGGGTCAAATTTTGCAAAATGAATTAGACTCATTAAAACATTACACGACGAGTGCACCAAAACTTCATCAACGTAATCACGATCAGCAATGATTTCTCTTAGGCAGCAGGAAAACAGCTCTAGTCTCTTATACAATCTAATGTCCTCACAAGAGTGTTGGAAAAACGGCTTTAAATAGTTAAGCATGGATAACATTGCCAAACTTTCGCCCCACTTTTCAATTTCTGTGTTTGGCTCCTTGTCGTAGTTTTCCATGCACAGTCGTTGGAGAATGTTGCAAGAATCACGAAACAGCTCAGAAACTCCGTTGTTTTCTTCGGCCGTCCGTACACTGGACACAAACGTATCTAGTGTTTCCTTAGTCAGTCCTCTCAGGCCGTTTTGGGGAACGTCTGACATCCTCTGGTCAACAAAGATATCTTTTATGTTCTGAATAAGGTAAGGGACAATAATTAGGAAGGTTTTGATGGTAGATTCTTCAGACAACGAACAAACCTCTTGGTACCGTTTCTTCATTTCTTGAGGAAGTGGACAGTGATTATCGATGGATTGGATGAGATATTGCGAATGAAATAGTTCTGTGAATCATCATGCATGTATTGTAAGCCCAAGATCTTGGTTGCAACTTGCCTTAACTGCCTGATATGCATCTGTCCTCTTTGTGTTACTCTGTAAGCTAATGACAACGACGAAAAACATTCAGTGGAGAATGGCCGTTTTTATACTTAGGACGCATTATCCGTCTGGACAAAAAAGGGCAAACATTTTGTAGTTCGTCTGGTTATGCGTCTGTAGTATAAAGACGGGAACAAGACGCATTATGCGTCCAGACGAACCTTCTTTCGTGATGCGTCGCTCAAGGCGTATTTCGAAGGAAAGTTCGTCCAGGCGCATAACGCGTCTTGTGCCGTCTTTATACTTCATACGCATAACCAGACGAACTAAAAATGTTTGCCCAAGTTCGTCCAGATGGATAATGCGTCCTTAGTATAAAAACGGCCATAGACGCATTACCAGTCAAGACGGATAATGCGTCCTCTAGTATAAAAACGACCCATAAGGCAATGAACTCAAATCTAGAGCTGTTATTTAAGGCCTGTTTACAAGGAGAGAGGGTTATCCTTGTGCTAGGGTTACCCTTGCAAGCGGGTTTAAGTTAGCTCTGGTTTACAAGCAACACCCAGGTCAACTTTACCAGCTTTACTGACGTGTTTCGTCGTGCGTGACATGCTTTGTAACGTCCAAGAATTTAAATAAAACTTGAAGTTCTCAATTGAAGACACGTTAAAGTCACGAAAAAACAGGAAAATATCATCATCGTATACAGAAAATACCTTATATTGTTCAGATGTTTACAATTTAGCTCAGAAATTGAAAAATTCCGTTCAAATTGTCACGATTACTGGTCACACATGACGGAGGAAAGTTGTCCCGGGTAGGCGAGTTATCCCTAGCAGAGCGTTTACAAGGCAAGTAGGGTAACCCTCTTGCAAGGGTACCCTAGCATTCAGGTAGGGTTACCCTAGCGCTAGGGTAACCCTACCTGCCTTGTAAACATGTCGTGTAAAAAAAGAAGAAATGTGCGAGTGCTAGGAAAACCATCTTGCTGGGGTAACCCTAGCACCAGGGTTACCCTCCCTCCTTGTAAACAGGGCCTTAGCCTGGATATACTCCCAACATTTACTTCAACAACCTCAATTTGCCAACGTTTAATGAATAACAAGGGAAACTCTATTTAACCAAAATAAACTGGCTGTTTAAACTTTTAACTACTTTTATTGACACGTAACAGTATTTCTGTGAATATGACCCCAGTATTCTTGTGCTGCCTTGCACTATTCCGTCTGTTATTCGTTATTAGTTTTTAGCGAAATGTCGTTACATTTTCACTAATTTTTAGCAAAAATTTCTTCGAATAGCGTATCCAAGCACTACTTTACCACCTAATTTCTGGTTACCCATCAACAACTCAGGTATATTTCTTCTAAAATAGTCCGGATATCCGTAGCTTTCGCGCCTTTGTCAAACAAAAGGGAACCTTGGGACAACTAACCTTCTTGTTTTAATCTCTCTAGGTCTTTTCTGAGAGCGGCAAGATCTTTCACCACGTTATTCGTTTGCGACCAATGCTGCAAAATGATTTCCAGTTGTTCGTTCTCGTCCTTCTGAGATTTTGTCAGGCGATTTATGCATTCTCCAGGCATCTCAAGCAACTCTGCAATTGGAACAACCTTAAAAATGGCACCCTCTACATCTAACAGGCTCCTTACATAACCACACAGTTCTGTTGAGAAAATGCATGGTTATGAGATTAGAAATGCGCTTCCAATTTTCACTCAATAGTTGCTAATATAGACCTTTTTTTACTGCCATAGCAAGACACATTTTGGACAATACGGTTACACAGACCACGTTGAAGGGCATTTCCTACGGTAACTAAAGCCGTGGTAAGGTGAATTAAAGTTCCTAATTGCGGAGATAATCGCTCTTGATATGACTTATCTTGTTACGATGAACACGTACACGTATAGATAAGGTAGAGTTTCAACTAGTTTGTTAGTTCAAACAACCTAGCAAAGGTATGGTCTAAATTGTTTCTTAACTTTGATTTCAATTTACAGTTTGGTTGGACCCCATTTCGAGTTTCGAATCAAATAGGTGCTCTTTTTAACTAAACACAGTAGTATAATAGGAATGTTTTAGGCCTCTTTGTTGACATGGAATCTCGTTAACTTGCGCTACCATATCACCCTCGTTCCCACGGTTCTCTCCAACGGTAGAAGAGGGAACCTGGGAACATGTCTGCTACCATATATCAATGTGGGTACGGCCATAGCCTCTTTATTTTAACCTCATGAATAAATTGTGGGGAAACCTCATTTGGATATGACGCGCTATTGGTAGGTAGTTCAACCCACTAGACAGGGAGCACTTACCATTTGTATGGAAAACCCGGAAATTCCGGGGAGAATTGAAATGGAACGGTTAATCCCGGTGGAAATTTCCCAAAAACACAAGGTAATACCTTTCGAGGTATTACCTTTTTCCCGTTTTTACCGAAACGACTGAAATTTTCTTCACCATTTGTCTGGATTACTAGTGCCAGGCTTCATGGCGAGAGAGAGCGAAAAATTTACTGGTATTTTGTAAATGGTACAACTCAATCCCATTCCTGTTTTCGGTGCCAAAAAAATACCAGTACCATTTGACTGAAATTTTTCACCGAAATTTCGTACAAATGGTAAGCGCTCCTGTTTACAAATTATTTCCACGTTGGTTAATTTCTTGCTTTTTGATTGGTTGACGAAAAAACCCAAGAAAAGTACTCATCGTTTGATACGTGTTGTCGAAGGAATAAGCGCTAAGTCGCCTATGACTTTAAATCACTAAGTCGTAACGCATTTATGTAAGGTCTATTTCCTGCCTCTTTTATTGTCCAACAAATTGTTTAAGTTCCAGTTCACTGATTCGTGGCACACAACGAGTGGGAAGGCAAACTAGCTCTTTCTAGCACCAAACAATCTTTTTACTTTCCGCAACCCCTTTTTTCTCCCCTATAATTCAGTGATTTCACGCTTCTTTCACCACCATCACAACATTTCAATTGACCACTCCAGAAAACACCATGACATACCATAATGCTCTTTGCTTGTCCCTCCAAAAGTTTGCATAAGCATTGTTATGGCCTCAAGAGGAAACTAAAAACAATGCTTATTTCTATTATTTTTCGTCCACCACCTCCACAACCACATTTCCGTTTTTTCCCACCACATCCACCACCACATACGAGGAGCGAGGAGGAAACAGACAGCGAGGCGGACATACTATGAATTTATTAGCCTGTGTACAGTTGCGCCCTCTATAAAAAAAAAGATGCATCAGCAGGTTTGGATCACTCAATCAATTGGTATCTAAACACTTAAAGTAAATTATCATGTTTATTAGCTGAGACTACCCAATTTACCTCTTTCGCTGAAATGACTCTCATCTGCATGTCCATACTCTCCTCGTACACTGACCTTCCCACACAGAATTCTGACATCTTTATTCCATTCAAGAGAAATTCTCAAAACCTTTCCTTCATGCCACCAATCATAAGAATGGACGATGAAACTTGTACTTTCTTGCTGACTGTCGGCTATTTTGTAGTCTTCTCCAACTCGAACATAAATTTGAAGTGTTTCATTATTGTATATGCTCTTTTGTTCTTCCTGACCAGGGCGTACATGCAGCTCTAAGAACCCTTCTTTCTTTAATTTCATCAAAGCAGAAGACGTCTCGTCTTCTCTATAGAATTGCTCTTGGTAGATGTCTTGGCTAACAAACAATAAGGCAAGTTCGTCATACACTGAAGAGGGATTGCTCTTCTTGACCAAAACTGACAAAGTGTAGTTAAATGCTAGAAGGTTGAGCCTTGATACAATGTCTTTGGTGTGAAGCAGAGTTAATCTGCTCAATCTGTACAGAATTGCAATGATTGAAAAGTGCTCAATTACTATAACTGCTTTTGTGTTTGCTTCGTTGATCTTTGACTTGTGAGTGATGTCTTGCCAGGTGATCTTTTCGCCACCAGTCTTTGAGCCGTGCAATATGAGAACGTCATGCCGATTAAAATTCATGTTTAACTCGCTTGTCAACGTCAAAGGCTTGTTGAAATATGTACCACTGGGTTCGAGCTTGATAATGGGAGCGCCAAACATGACATCATTCTCAAGATCCTTAAGGACTAAATGTCCATAGAACTTGGAAGGGTCCTCAAATGTTAAGTGCACAGACATGGAATTGTCGACAGCTCCCGGCGGGAAAGTTAGTTTGACACTTCCGCCAACCACTGCTCCACCTTTACTGGTTATTGTGCTGCGTAAAACTCCTGTGTCGTTTCCTCAATGAATAATCTTTGATGATCAATGGCGAAAAAACATAATAAAAAAATAGTGAAGAGAATATTAACAAACTACATATTGATAGGATCAAGAGAAAATAATGGGACAGACAGGGAATCTTAGTGCGTTGTCCGGGATATGTGAATTTCACTTAAGTTATTTTTAGAGGTTGTAATTAAACGGAAGTCTAATTCCTGAGACGTCCGCATATTTTAATCGATTATTTGAAAAGTCATCAATTTCACGCGCAACTGCCTCAAAGCAAACAACAAAATATTTTAATAACGACTGTTTAATTTTCCGTGAAATGTTTGAACCCTGGAGTACTTCATAAGTAGGTTGAGTATGATCGTCCAGGTGAACGTAGGTTTGAACGGGACCGTTATTGTTGACAGCATAGTCTCTCCTTTTGACAGTGACTGACGTTTCGACAACCTATGCGGTTGTGCGGTAGTCATCTTCAGAGTCAAAGTGAGTTGTATCACGTCAGTTAATGGTATTGAACTCTGGTTATTGACCCGGGCCCCGGGTCAAAACTCAGCTATAGTAAATGGAAAAAAGTCGTTTTGAATCCTTCGAAGTCTTTTTTTGCCTTAAAAAGTGTCAACCCTAGGATTTTGTCGAGTTTTAAAAGATCATTCTCTAAAAAAATGGGAAAAACACCAAGCTCACACATTATCCACTCGCTAGGAGGTGAATATTGTTGAATAGTCCGAGATAGTGAACCAATCAGATTGCTTAAATCACCAAGATCACTGAGTGTGTATATACTACTACTACTACTAATAATAATAACAATAACGGACACTTTATTTGTGTTTTCGAATGTACAATTGTAAATCTCGCTACGTATAGGCAATTTACAAATGCTTCTTTAGATTGGATTATTCAAAAAAAAAAAGAAAGAAAGAAAGAAAGAAAAAAGAAAAGAAAAGAAATCAAAATTGCATTAAGTCTGGGCTATCCCAATTCCTATTTCTACAACAAAAGATGTAATATGTTGCTCTAATAGCTATTTTTATCATTTTCTTGATTATATGAAGTTGCTGCTTTTTGTCAATACCAATGTCATTCATCGTATCTAAGAACGTGGAGCATTCATCGGAGAAAACGCCCAGGGAGCTCATGGAGAGATTTACAAATTTCACATATCTGTAATTTCTACTTATTTCTTTGATCAAGTTCAGATATTTTTCTTTTTTACGCACTGCATTGTTATTAAGGTTAGACTCGACACCAATAATAATAATAATAATAATAATAATAATAATAATAATAATAATAATAATAACAATAATTGAATCTATTGAGCACGGTTGAATATAATGAGCACGAATAAATTCGTTTTTGCAGTTATCCTCCAAAGATTGTATATTCCGTTGTAAACACAGCGACGGAAACATGAGAAACCGTAATGTATCCGCTAACGGAAACACGCGTTTGCCGCTGTGTTTCCGCAACGGAGTCACGTGTTTCTGCCACGTTTAAGTTTACGGATACTTGATTTTTCGTCCTGTGTATGTTTAAAAGTATCAAGTATCGTGAGACCCCATTTTAGATCCTGCTGAGTTGACCCTCCCTCAATTTCGCGTTGATTGTGTGATGGCCACTTAAATTTCCCGCCCCTGGATCGAAACGGCGAATACAGGGGCCAAGCTGCTTAGCATGACCAAACTCGGTAGCTGCAAGATGGAAAAACATTGGTGACCACTTTTCTGTTCTTCCTACATTTTGACATCATCTGTGATCTGTTACTAGAAAGACGCAAGGTAACATAGAATCTGTTTTTTTAAGTGACAACGAGGGAAAAAGGGGTCGAAAATTTTAAACGTGCCATGGTTCCGCTTGCAGAGAAAACAACGTCAGATTTCATCCTGTTCATAAAAAGTTACTGTTTAGCTCACCTTGATTACGAGGCTGAAAATCCATCAAAACAAGGACTGGAACTGAGCCAAAGGATGCAAAACTATCAAATACTTCTACTCCACCAGTATCACCGACGCTGCTTGGGCCACTGTCTCTCCCTTTAAAATAGTCTGAGAAATGAGGAATCACCTTCCGTCTTTTACCACCAATCTGCTCTTTGTCTAAAAAAATAGTATATTTACATCTTATTAAAACCAACTCTTTCCATTCAATAATGAAACTATTTTATTATCTATAGTACGCTAAGGAAGCCTCGGCTATGAAATTCACATATAAAACCATGAAGCATGTCAAATTAATCATAAACCAAATCAACATGAAAATATTGGACCACACTTCTTGAAAGAGTTCATCACCGAAATAAATCAAACGAAAGAGTCTGATAATCAGCTGCAAATTAATTAAACTCTGCAACAATAACGTTTTTGAAAGGAAATACATGACTTGTTCCACCCCCCATTCGGGGAATAAATACCTTTTATTGGCCGAGTTCTCGGTCCGTGCTCTAAATTACGGACTGGCTTCGCGCTTGGGCCGTTAATCGATGGAAAAGACGAGGATCTATTATTTAAAAGGCAGTACGAGAAAACGAGGCTAATAAGATGTTTATTATATGGCTTCCTGTTTGGGGAACAGGAAGCAAGTGCAGGACACACGCACGATTTGACAGTCATTTGACAGGAGTCAAAAAAGAAAAGTTTTTATCGGCTCACATTAACTAGGCTTTCCGTTAAAGTGGAATCAAATGCACCATGTTGAAAAATTTTCTCGGTCAACACTAAGAGCACTGTAAGTTTTTGCTGGCCAATGTAACGCTGGAGTATTTCGGAAACTGGAGACTGTGTCTGGCTCGAGGTCGCTTCCATCTTTCTTTCGTTGGTCTTTGTAAAAAACACGAGATATATCCAGGATTGAAAAATCGCAATTTTAGCAAAAAACAATTCGCAAGAAAATACTGTCAGACCCTTACTTGCAAATATGGCAAAAAAAAAGCAAGAAAAGCAAATTTGACAAAACTTCAGTCTTATGCAAAAGAAAGGCAAAAGAGGCTCCCGAGAAGTCCGCAAATTTCGCAAAAGTAACAAGAATGTTTCTTGTTATCAAAAAAGACGCGGTAACAAATATCGCAAGAATAGCACGAATAACCAATTTCACAAAATTCTCGACTTATCAAGAGGACAGGAAAAGAAGGCCCTCCAGAAGTCCGCAGATTTCGCAAAAATCGCAAAAGTAACAAGAATTTTTTGTGTTCTACATAAAGAATAACAAATTTAATGTCAATTATGTTCCCGATTGTTCCAAACATAGCAGTTCCTTGTTACTTTTGCAATTTTTGTTGGTTGCAACCTTGTCAAAGGTGTCTTTGCCATTTAACTTTAGAGGTCTTTTTTTTTTTTGCTTAATTTGTTATTCATTAAAAAATTTGTTACTCTCGCTAATCTTGCGATATTTGTTTTCCTGTCTTTTCTATTGCAAGTAAAAAAGTCTTGATACTTTTGCGATTCTTGCGACATTCGCGGCCTTCTCGAGGGCCTCCTTTGCCTTTCTTCGTGAGAAGTATTTCCTTTCGCTAAATGTTTTCATCAGTTTCGTTCTCAAATAAACACAGGTACTGGCTAAAATGTGGAAGGACGAAGTCAACATCCAAGCCCTCAGGGTTTACAGATCTATACTTATAAGGTTCTACTACTCATCATTGTTTCGAGATGAAAAGATTTCGAGCTGCAGAATTTTGGTCCGTGCAGTAAGTTATGGATCGCAAATCGCACCTTATTCTGTCCACATGTTTTCTTTTTAATGCAAAATAAATGTCCACACATTTGAATTTGCAGGACATGAATGATGATAAATAATTATTGACCATCAAAATCGTCGCTCATTTTTTACACAATTAAACAATTTTCCCTGACACTGTGAAAACTTTTGTTATCAACAGCTGAAGAACTCTGCCTTAATCTGAGCCACATACCAAACATCTGTGGTTCATAAGTGAACTCCACAGGTTCACTGGTTTCCTGATCTGACTTCCGCCTCAGTTCAAGATGAACCTTAACAGGACTTTCAGTAGCAACATTCCAGTATGCCGGCGTTTTGAACACTATGGCAACCTATAATAGTTCATTCATTCATTTACATTACCATGCAACCATTTTTAATTCACAATATACAATAAATTTATAAAATATTAAAGATGTTAGACACTATTCTAAATTATTTTTCAAATGTTCAAAATTAATTGTAATGTATGGCTCTTGGTAATGGCAATTAAAAGGAAACGTATTAGAAGCCAGGGGGCTTATGAACTATAGGCTTTTTGAGAATATGGGTTACACCATGTGAATTAAGGGTACTGAATGAAAAATGAATTATTACAAAATTAAAGAAAAGAAAAGAAAAAGTATGTAGCTCAACAAAGAGTATATGCATGTCACCAAGAAAGAAGGAGTTCTTTTCACGTCTTATGCCAAACAAACCAATACTTTCATAGTTTGGAATTTCACAATTTGGCGAGTTGAAAAACTTGGGACCTTGAAACCGAATTGAGAATATAATTTATTACAGATGTTATCCAATTTCTCCAATCATCAAAGTTTAACAAACAGGCTATTTTAAATAATCTTTTTTGCCAATAAACTGCACCTGTCTATGGACGTCTGTGGGAGAGAAGATTCCTTGAGCTTCCCATGACCTCTTGCCAGTACTAGGGTCAGTCTCATAAAACACAACTTCAGTGTCGTCTGCAACACATTAGAGACATACACAAAACATAAGAAACACATGAGTGATAAGGATTTTAGAGTCAAAGAGTTCACAACAACTATTACTGGTTAACCTGGGGAATAGAGTAATAATATAACATGGTCTGGTGTAGACCAAGGGTTCCAGGATGCCATACCATAACACTGATCATGGAGTACCCACTCCCTGCCCCCAAACTCACAGGCATCAGAAACCATGATTCAGTGACTAATGCCTACATGTATGCTTTGATAGTCGGGTGCTAATTATAATATTGACAAAATCTAGAAAGACAGTTTAGGAATCACTCTGTCTTGTCATCTGACATGTACAAAAACTTTAAAATGACATACCTTTCTGCACTTTGTCATAAAGCAGGTAGACCTCATCATTTCCTGTAACACATCCAGAGTTGCGATCCATGCGACAAATCTTCAGATTGGAGGCTGATAGGGCGTCTGATTTGGAAAAAACAGCCAAGGGTTATATAACAAACAATCTGCACAATGCATGTCCTATGACTACAGCAAAAAACCTCACCACAATAGCAACTACGGAGACAAAGAGAAAGCGACAATAGGTCATTGCCAATGTGGGGAGATAGGGGGCATAAAAATGACCCAGTTCTATGAACACTAAGGTTTATTATGTTTTAAAAAACATCCAGGAGAAGCTGACACTAAAAATTCAAGCATCAATTGGAGAATAGGATATAGACGTATAAATAATATTTGCAAGCATTTTTGTTCATGTATGAATAAGGCTTTACGATCATCTTACTTGAATCATAAACTGGATCTGAGATACAAGGTGGCAATGCTTTAGTGAAGCAGCCACTCTCATCAGGAAGGTAGGCTTGAAAGCACAGTCGTACAGCGCTTAAATTCATGTTAGTCTTCTGCCCCTCCACCATCTGTCGCACTTTGCGTGACTCCTCCTCTGTAAATCAGGTTGATATAGCTGTTTGACAGTTTACCACTCCCTCAATACTAATTCTTATTCTAACATCTAAGTAAACTTTTGAAACTCAAATCTTCTTTTGTTGATTTTTCAACTAATTTATTTTATTTAATCCTATCTTTATAAATTCTTTTTTAGGATTTCAGTTTTTTTTTTTTTCAGCTAGTTTTTATTGGCACCTCTTTGAGGTAGACATTACTTCTTTGCAGCTTGCCCGTCCCTCATAATCAGTGCTAATCTTAACATCTAACTTTTTTGTTCCGCTTTCTACACACAACCCTCCTGTATACACGCATCCTCCCTCCCCACCTAGCCTACTATTTTGGTGGAGACTTGGGAACCCTTTCATTAGGGACTGCATACCACACCTGTAATGCCACAAAGATTGCTAGATAAATCTACTGTTTTTTTTTTTTTTTTATGTGATTTTTTTTTTGCAAAGAATCTGTCGCACTTTGCGTGACTCCTCCCCTGTGAATCAGATAAATAGAACTCAGTTACCCTGCACCTGTTGTGGGAGAAGCCACTTACTGTTTCGTTTCAAAATGACAGGAACTGTTTAGTGTTAATTGGCTAATTAAGATGAACAAGATATACAGCCATTTTAAAACTCTTGGCCCTAGAAGACAAGGAAACTTGATGAGAATCAACCTAGGTTTAAAAAATTTTTAATTTTGAACTGTAACATACACATTTCTCACATTTATTTTTTAGATGTCAAAACCAACATTAAGTAAAAAAGACCAAAAACAAAACAACAACTTGAGGGGGCAGGTCTGTACAGGGGACATTTTGATTAAAAGTCCAATGCTAGTGTTACAAATGTATGTATGCCAACTGAAATAAGTTTGTAAGAAAATATCACAAACTTGCATTTTTCTTAAAATTTTTTATTTGTGTAATAAATTATTGCGTTACATTAGCAGACTGTTAAGGGTACAGGGTTTGAAGTAAACTGTACATTATAATTATCCATTTTAAATTTTTGTAACTCACCTCCAATTGCTTCAGCCACATTTTTATTAAATTCTGAGAGATCACCATCAGCTAAACCTTGATAACTTATCGCTGTGTCCGCATCAAACCCCTTGCTGTCCACTGTTAGTGCATTGAGAGTTGCTGTGTGGAGTGTCTGAAGTTTAATGTATCGATCCATCAACACTTTAGACACGTACACTCTTCCTTGTTACATGTTGAATACCAAGGTTTGGAAAACTGAAATTGAAAAATGATTATCATCATCAAAAAAAATTATTATTAACAATTGTATGCATTAAACACCCACAGCAACAAGATATTGATGGTCACTGGATCTTATAAAAATGACGAACCTCTTAAAAGTGACTACTCAAAAAACCGAAAGCCTCTCTATAAAACAGACAAAATCGAACCGTTTACTTCCATTACCTTTAACACTTGAATACGCTCTTGAAGTACTTGTTGCTGTCTAAAATGCGATGGGATTTCTTGCTTTTCGTTTGAGCTGATACAGAAGGCAGTCAAATGTATAAAGGCGAGTCTAGGAAATACACTCTGAAGTGTGTATTGTTGTATAAAGGCGAGTCTAGGAAATACACTCGGAAGTGTGTATTGTGCGTTAGTTTCAGATACTTTAAATGTAAATATTAATTGATGGTAAATTTAAATTCTGACGACAATTTTTAGTCTTTGATCCCTCCGACAAAATTAAATAATTACAATAATTTCATTTTGTCTTGTTTAATCATACTAGAGACGAATTATCCGTCTAGACGGATAATTCGTCTCTAGTATAAATTCGGCCGATAGGCAGGGTCGTAACAAGGTATATTTTTTGCCAACTGATCGCACATTTAGGCCTTAAATTTTGATCCCTGATCCCAAAATTGTTGCAAAACTTGATCCCTGATCCCGTGAATGTTTTTGATCCCTGGATTCAATCTGGGTTGGATCAACTGCGTATACTTTATAAAAACTGAAAAAAAGTGTTTCTTTTTTTATCACAATTAGTCACATCATTTACTGACTGGAGAATTAAGGTTGGGTCCAGTCCGTTCTTTTGACTTATCATCATTTCTATCATAATACGTTCCACTTAAGAGCTCTCATTACAATATACAGTCAAATCTGTATTAAGCGACCCTCTATTAAGCGGTCACCCTAGGCCTCTAGTAAGCGGTCACGTATCAAAGTCCCGGAAATCGCTTCCCTTACTTACTGTAAACTTTACCTCTATTCATTAAGCGGACGTGCTCACCCTTTCTAAGGTCTCAAAGTGCTGATTTTATTGTTTTCACCTGTATTAAACGGTCACTTTGTTTACAAAAAAATAACTTGAATTCTGGGAGTCAAGTACAGCAAAGTTAAAATCACAAGTGTAACTTGTTTCCACAAATGTCTGAACAGTGACGTTCGGTAACACGTTTTCCTTTAATAATGACCCTGAGTAGTCATGCTTCAGCAAATTTAACCCCCTTTGGTGCCTAGTCAGTGCCTAGCAAGTGCCTAGTTAATGACGTCACTGCGGAAAGAAGTGCGTTCCTCTATACTAATAAAGTGCCTAGTCAGTGTCTTCCTGCATACTAATTCGGTATAGGTTTACTAATGAGAAAATACTACAATAGGCACAAGCTTGCCCGTGAAGTAACTTGAGCTCGGTTTTCAGACCGTCTATCAAAAGGAATAAGAAAGCGATCCCCTAGCAACACGAGAAACGGCTTCCTATATCTTAGTTAGCGATAAAACTCGGATATATAAACAAAACACATACAGAAAGTGGAGTTAAAAAATCTTTATTTCAATTTAGTTTATGTCTTCTTATTTAGCTCTAAAACTCGAATATAAATATACAAACACATATACATAAAGTGGAGCTGAAAACGCTCTATTTCAATTTTGTCTGACTATTACAGAACCGCGTTTTCTCCCATCTATCTTAAGGAACTGAAAAACTATTGAAGTCTCAGCGTTTCACGCACCATTAGTCAGTTAAATATGCGAGTTCACAAGACCACCGTTGCATACAAATTAGCTCTGCAGTAAAACCCCACGGGAGCATATTATAAACACACACACACACACACATACACACACACACACACACACACACACACACACACACACACACACACACACACACACACACACACCAAAAAAGACAATTAATAACTTAACAAGGATCAGTTGAAACAGACTACTAATAATTGCTAGCAATAAATCCAGAAAGGTCATTTTTCCAAATCTTTGTTAATGAAGACATAATTAATGTTCAAACTTGGGAGGAATTGTCCCTGAAAAACCCCATCGAGCCACCTTAAAATATTATAATGGTGAAAACCTGTTTAGCGTTTGGTGAGGAAAGTATGATTTGGGAGTGGATGCAGGAATTTTGGAGGGTCCAAAACTGTTCTCACTGCTGAGAGTATTTTACAACTAATCATTTCTACCCTCTCTGCCGTTTTTTTTTTCTGCCTCGGATAACACCCTCCTCGACTCCTCGATCTGCTTAATTCTTCATATCCTATTCAGCCTCATTCATTAACTGCTAATTAGATCTAACTGAAAGATTCTTAACACATTTGGTAGGGGTATTGCAAAACGCTAAATGTCTCTGGGCTCAGTTCCTCGAAAGATGGTGAAGTTTAAGTCGTTTAACCCAGAGTTTAGCAAGCAGGTTGAGTTTTCTTGTCTAGGAACAAGTACCGTATTGCCATGAATAAACGCCCGGAGGCTTATTTAAAATTTCGATCGGCTAAAAAGATGGGCGTTTATTTGAAGGAGGGCGCTTACTAAGTTCTAATGTTGATAATCAAGCGCATCTTAGTCCCATGTGTACAGGCTACACACCGAGGTATCCATAAAGTAGCAATAAAAACAGGTTTCTTTGTATCCCCACACTAAAAGAAAGTGACGGGGGAGGGGAAGTGGGCGCTTATTCGAGGGGGTGCTTGTCTGACATTTTGTCCTAAGGTTGGGCGCTTATTAGGGAGAGGGTGCTTAATGGAGAGTGGGTGCGTAATTGAGGAAATACGGTGACTGCAGTTTATAATATGTTGAGCCTTTCCTCAGAGATCCAGCTACGACTGAATAAAACTATACTCTAAAAAACCTAAAGTAAGATAATTGCAATGAAGGATTAAAATTTTAGTAATGGTAATTGGACTGAGTGAAGCACAGTTTAAGAAGCAATTTGGCGAAATTTGAAATTTCAAATTAGGAGCCTGATTACCCTGAATTGTACGACACGAAGTCCTTTTACCAATTAATTGAGTCAATAAAAAAGTACGAGAATCTTAAGACCGGAATATTCACGTAAGTACAAAGTTTTTAACACATCAACTTACAGCTTCTAAAGCAATAACATTGCTGAGGCAGTAATAAAAACGACTCGAACCAATCGTCTGAAATTCAGGCTACTTGGCTTAAAACTTTGCAGAATATGGTCAACTCCAACAACTGCATGAACTATTTTAAATCTGACATGGTTTTCCGGTTCGTTCCATATTAAATACATAAATTTCTCATGCAAGCCAAAACAAGGAGTCCCTTTCTTTCTATCTTTCTCGTTTCATTTACTGACCACAAATCACTAACGATATCAAATTAATTTAAAGAAACACGAGCTGTGCCCAAAATTCCCCGACTCAGCTACATGCTTCGTGGAAGCTATTTCTAAAGTTTACTTCTGAAAAGGATTCACCAGTTGCGTAGGAATAAATCAGATTCAGTACATTTTCCCTAGGAATATCTCCAGGAAACAAGTACGTTATCATAACTTCCCTGAAACACTTACCAACCTTATTATTTCCTCACAGCTGTGAGGAAATAGTCCGGTCAAAGACCGACCAGTAAATACGTAAAAAACCAATCAGTAAATACCAGAAACCCATAAGGGGTTGAAACGTGTAACTCGCGTTCAATGCTCGTGAATATTAGTTTTGACCATATTTGGAAATCTTACTGACGGATATCTATTTTCAACAAAATGGCTGCTGCACGATCACCATGCAGATGTTTTAACACAAGAGTTCTGCATTTCAAGACTGAAAATACACCGTTAAAAGACAAAAAATGGAAAGAGAAAGTTCAAAAGAATGCTCAGCTTTCTTTTTGTGGAGAAAGGGAGGCTTTTTATCAAGAAATCGTCCTTCGAGGAATTCAACCTTGTTTTCTTCACGGCGGAGCCCATGGTCTGTTTTAAATGCAACCAAGTCAGCGAAGTTTTTGCTGAATTTTCAGGTACATTTTGCACTCTATGGCCAAGAAAATTACGTTTTTGAAAGGAAATTTATGTATTTTTAAATGTTTCATAGACGTTTCATAAATTTTTCTCTTCAGCGCTAAAGAAAAATTGCAAAATGTGCCCTGATTTCAGATGGATTTTGTGTTGAATTTTGCCATGTGCTTAGCCGATGTCACTTGCGTGAACGGATCCACGATCCAGATAGTGTTTTCCGAATTGCTTTAAAGGATTAACTTTTTGGATTTTGAATAAAAATTTTCAAGAAACGGCTTCTCTGTCTATTGTTTTGAGTTTGTTCATTCATAAAATTAGCTCAAAACACGATCGTAACTACAACATCTAAGTTTAATTTAAGCTCTTAAAATGCTTCTCACATTCATTACAAGCATCACTTTTTGCGAAGATGTCAGGTTCAGGTTTTGGACACTTTCGATACGCAGCTAATGAATTTTATTCGAAAATATTTTTCACTGTTTATTCTAGACTTTTAAATTTGCAGTATAAGTTTACTGTGCAGAGGGTCAACGAGGTATCGTTTTTTGAAGTGACAACTTCAAGAAGTTGCGAGGCCGTCAATGGGTTTCACAATGTTACATTTGGCCCGGGTGTTAAGGCAATAATATCCTGCTCAGTGTTTTGGTAATATTCCTGGTTTCAAACTTTGAAAGCTTTCTCGGCTTTGAAAGCTTTCCCCCGTTTGTCGGCCATTTTTTTAAGCGGGCGCGGGAACCTGAAGGAAAATTATGTCACGTTGTTTACGAAGTTTGATTGGTCAGTTATCTCTACTTCTCATTCCAAATATGGTGCTTTCGAAAATGAATAATTACGAGCATCGGACAAAGCAAACATATGAGAGTTACACGTTTCAACCCCTTATGAGTTTCTGTAAATACGTAGTAAAAAGGGACATTTTAGAGCGATAGAGAACATAAACGCTAATGCCTCGTTGACTAAAAATCTTTGTAGTAATATTAGTAAAATGCCATTAGCCTAAGTAATTGGAAACTCAAGTAACAACATATACAAAGCTTTTCTAACAGCTCTTGAGGGACCGCCCTCGCTTTTTATGCAAGACCCTATCTCGTAAACAACCAGCTCTAGTTAAGACCACTTAAGACCACTTTACCGAGGTGTCGCTTACGAGAGCGTTGACTGTATAAACAAACTATAATCCTAATAAAAATTCAAAGGAATGAAGCAGATGAAGTCAGTATGTAATTCATATAGAAGACACAGGATGGCTCCTGATATGCGCCACATTGCACTGATGCTATTGCTAAGGACAGTCTTCTTCTGTTAGTAAACTAAAACAACAGTGTCTCTTAAGACTACGTTTGGAATTATATAGGTATCGGAAGAAGGGAGCTGCTTGCCTTACGGCCATTGGCTAATAATTCTTCTTCTAATAGTAGTAGTAGTATAGCTTAGCTTGTTAGTTGTCTCCATTAAACTGGCTTTTCAGCCAACTTTACAAGTGTAAACCGATAAAAAGATAATAACCAATCTACTTTAAAATGCTATGAACTTCATTGCCGCTCGGAGATACGAAATTTCTCTTCGAGTATTGAAAAATATCTCACGAGTGAGCGCAGCGAACGAGTGAATTATTTTTTCAACACTCGAAGAGAAATTTCGTATCTCCAAGAGGCCATGTAATATTCTATTTACTATATAAACACCAATGAACTACCAAACCTTTTCCCTTTAACAGCTTTTTGGTGTGAAAGGCGCGATTTATTATGTAGCCAGGGTGATATTTTCACATGTGAAGATACCAAGTTTTCGCGCGAAAGCTCACCCGGTATTTCATTGGTGTTTATATAATAAAGGCATATTTTTCTCCTCTAAAAATTCTTCATCTGTTCGGATTTCCTAGCTGAAAGTCTAGTGATCCAAAAAGTATAGGGATCAAAACTTACCTTTTCGAAAATTTCAGCCAGGAAAAAGGCTCCCGAAAATTCTAGGTGACCTTTATAGGGTAAAGATCTGTTAAAAATGGCCAATTATACTATTTTTTAGATATTCGAAAATCCTAGGAGAGGCAGGCAAGCAAGAAATTTTACAATAAATGTTCCGAAAATTCTAGATTTCAAATCGTCTTCCGAACAGATATTTTCCGAAAATTGACGTCGGGCGCCTGGTTACAGAAACTATGAAACTGTCCCTCGCACTCGTATCCGACTCTCGACTGCCAACCTCACACAAAATATTCACGAATGTCTAACCAAGAGGTCGCAGATTCAAGAATGCTAAGAAACTCTTTAACAAGTTTATCGCGACATTTCCTTTTAAAGCGTGTTCAGAAAGAGTCATAGATTTTTACTTTCTAGCGCTCACAACATTCTCGGATAAAAAATTTTTTGGCCGCCATTTTAATTTGCAAGCATGTTGGATAGGGTGCTACGTGGCGGGAACTGGGAATTGGTAAAACAGCGAAACAAACTTCTAAACTTCCAAACAAACTACCCGACAAATCGAGTTTTCAGACGCTTTCAAGACAAAAATAGGTAGCTGCCCAGTGTTAATTGGCTTGGTAACATACTGATATTTATTTTACTAACGTTAACTTCAGCAACTTGAGTTAGCTAGCTAGGTGCCTTCGCCACCTACAGGCTTCTTTTACATAGTATGATCTACCCTGGGAACATTAAGCAATTGTTTTCTACATTTTGTGTGGCTTTGTTGGCGTGTGAGGCAGACGTCAGTGCAAGCATACAAGTTACGCGATCTAAGTTCCTAAAGCGACTCATGAGAGTTAGAACAACAAATCGAACCATTTAATTCCTTTTACCTTTAAAGAGGTTGAATCCTTATCGCCTTCCGCTGACATAAGTGCAAGCATACAAGTTACGCGATCTAAGTTCCTAAAGCGACTCATGAGAGTTAGAACTGCGAATCGAACCGTTTAGTTCCATTACCTTTAACACTTGAATACGCGCTCTTGAAGTACCTGTCGCTGTCTAAAATCCGGTGGGATTTCTTGTTTTTTGTTTGAACTGATGCAAAAGGCAGTCAAACGTATAAAGACGTGTCTATGAAATACACTCGGAAGTGTGTATTGTGAGTTGAGTTTCAGAAACTTTAAATGTAAAAGTTAATTGATGGTAAATTTAAATTCTGACGACATTTTTAGTCTTTGATCCCTCCGCCAAAATCAAACAAATGAATTACAAGAATTTCATTTTGTCATAATTCGTCTCTAGTATAAATTTGGTCAATACTGCCCCTGCAGGATATCGCAATCCTCATGTACAAAGTGAACTTTAAGTTAATAGCTGCGAATATTATCGATCTTTTCAGCGTATTGTTGTCTAGTTAAAACCTTCGAAATTCAGACTTCTTTATTCCTGGGTTCAATACCGTGAAATATGGCAGACACTATATTAGATATCTTGGACCACTTTTATGGTCCAAACTGTCTAAAAAGGAAAGGGACCTAGCTGCATTATCGGCTTTCAAAACAAGTATTCAGAAGGACCTTTCAAGTCTCATAGCTGAGAACAAATGTTGAAATTGTAACTTGTGTAATACTTGAGACCCTACTTGTTAATTTACTTTAAAAGGTGTTATCAATGTATTTAGGAGAAAACTGTCGTTGGGTGCCCCTGTGTAAAATGGTTTATTGTCCCAGTGTCCTCATTCTTTTCGATTTTTTGTTTGCGTGAAATTGCAAATATGGTGTGACCATTACGTGTCTATAATCCGGCATAATAGGACTCCCGGTAGGACTGCATGAATTCTGTAATCTTATGAACGATAAAACAAAATCGATCGGACGACTGCATAGCGGGAGTCCAATTTGTTTAATCCTCTGATAAGACGCCTACAGATTGTCAATTAGACGAGAAGTTTTATTCCCGATTCCCTTGCAGTAGTAATGGTGGCTCCTATAGGTAGTAGGCAATCAGAGCGCGAGAAAGTCAATAGAGGTATTGGGGAATAGAGGTCACGTGACCTAATTTGCATGTTTTTGACGTCATAGGGTCACGTGACCTTTCTGGCTGTCAATGGTAGTAGCCAATCAGAGCGCAGTATTTTGTAACTGCTCCCCAGTCCACCGGAAGTGACTGCGCAACCGGAAGTTGCTCCCAGACTCCGGAAGTGTCCGCGCGACCGGAAGTGACTTCCCAGTCACCGGAAGTGACCGCGCGACCGGAAGTCAAGAAATGGTACCCCTCAACTGCTTTATTGCACAATGGAATAACTGGCCTTTATATTTTTGTTGGATGTTGTAGGCTTACCCTTGTGGTACTCTTTTGGGGTGATTTCCAACAACGCATGCGCATAAAGTAACATTCGCTAGGGCATTGTCCTATAACCTAGGAGGGATGACTTGACCTTTATATTTGCAGTGGATGATGTAGGCTCACCCTTGTGGTACCTCTTTGTGACAATGTCCAACAACGCATGCGCATAAAGTAACAGCAGCTAGTGGTATTGTCTTATAACCTAGGAGGCATGACTTGACCTTTATATTTGTGTTGGATGTTGCACGCTTACCCTTGTGGTAACTCTTTGGAAGAATGTCCAACAACGCATGCGCATAAAGTAACATCGATCATTGTCGCGTACAGCGCGAGCGGAAGTCAAGAAAGAAACCCATCAGATTGCTTTTGACGTGAATTGATCACGTGACCATCCCCGACTGCTCCCCAGGTCCTCGGAGAGGAACGGAAGTCAAGAAAAAAACACACTGTATGGCCAATAAAAATCACTTGGTTGGTTTTAATACATTCTTGTTGTCATACCTTGCATTACAGGCGGGACGTGTGCGACTTCCTAGAGACGTCGCGCCCTTGACATGATTTATAATTCCAGCAAGAGTTCCACTTCCTCCTCAATCCTTTGCAAGCCATTGGCAAATCGACTTGTTTTGGTTGTATAGGTTCATCAAGTTCCCCATTTCTTCTTCTGCTGGAATCGTGAGGACTTCATTTTGGTAGTATTTGAGAACACTGAGGACAAAGTTCACAGTTGGTGTTGGGTTTTTTAAAATTGACTAAACAGGTGTGGCAAAGGAATTTTTCTTGAGTACGAGATAATCGTTGATTTTGTTCGAGGTATTGTGCCTTTGTGAAATCCAGTTGACGTTGTAGGTTTTGCAGTTGTTGGTTTTGTTCTTGTATGATTTGAACCAGATTAGCCATAGTTCTTTTATATTCTTTGCATTTGCGGCATCTTTTTATCGGTAAAGGCAGTGACAAACATCTTGCAATACTTTCCATGATGCTGTTCCTCCACGTTGTCTCATCAGCAACTTTTTTCGTTGTTTGAGTGAAGTATTTTTTACTCATTGCTCTTAAGTCCTTTTTATGGGTTTAAGTCGACCAATACTGGTAGAATGCAAATGCAGTAGGGAATTGTGCATTGCATCTAGATTGTATGAAAAAACATTGTGTTTGTCGGGGAAATAAAACTACAACACCACACTGAGTAGAATTTGGCATAAACAATCTCTTTTATTGATAAGGATAACAACAATATGATTACATGCCCAACTTGAGTTTAGCTTTCATGATATTTTTGACAATATTTTCCGTCAGACTTTTCCGACCTGGCAGTTTATCGATCTTGGCAATCATCTTGCGATCGGCCATCCATTTGTCCTTCAAGTTTTTGGCTCTAGCATAGTCAATGTCGTGGGCTTTAGCAATCTTGTCTAACCTGTTGATGCCTGGGTCACCGCGGGCTAATCGTTTTTCCAAATGAGTCCCAGGTCCCATATACTGATAACCGGGCCAATGAAACTCTATGCCCGTCTTGGTCAATAACTTTTGAACATCAAATAACTTGCCCCCACGTTGCGAACGTCGACGTTTCCGACGGGTTTGAGGTGCGACACGACGTCTCTTGGTCCGTCTCATCACGGGGTTTTCCACGTTTTCCACTCCAAGGCTTTCTTGGCCAGACTTTCTGCTTTCTTTTGGGCTGCGTCGGTGGCTTTTTTGCGAATGCTGCGCTTGACCGCTTTCTTGATAGATTCCACACGTTCACTGGGTGTATCCCAAGGCTCTGCACCGTGCGTGTCTGAAAAGGGTAACTCTTGAGCCAACTCTTCGGAGCTCACCTCAGGAGTGAATCGAAGTTTCTTTTTGGCACTTGGGGTGATAATGGGTTTGGGTGGTACGCGTGGTTTTCTAGCGGGTCTGGAGGGTCCTCCAGGAGAGGCACTTTGTTTTATACCCTGGCTCGCCTTGACCAATTGCGTCAACCAAGCTTGCACGGGGCCAACATCAAACTCATCCTCACCCGTTTCAGTTGCGGGGGCGCCCGTACCACCTACCCCACTGACAGGGGCACCAAACGGTTGGCGTACTTTTTTGGTCCAATGGCGTAACTGACGCCCCACGGCTTTGAGTTGAGGCCGTTTCCATGCATCGGGCACATCACTGGCCAAGAGCATATGTTGTTTGGCCGCCAAATCTGCCGCTTTAGTTAAGCGAGTATCTTCCACTAACTCTTGTTTGTACTTGTCTCGTAATTGTAAAAAAGCCGAAGCATTGTCCACAGAGGTGCTCACCATCTCTTGCTCCATGGTGCAAATGAGGTACAATGTCTAACGCATGGTACGTTTATAGCATCGGTAGAGTTCGGACCAGAGAGTCCCTCCTTTTTGAGACATCATGATAGCGCGTCGACGTTTGACCGAATGAGCAGGTTTGGCCATGGCTCTTAAACTCTGAGCATGGGGTTTCAGCAAAGTGATGGTGTGTCGAGAACGGGGCACAGTTCCGCGGATCGTGTTCATGACCAATTCACTGATGGCATTAATCTGATCCGCATTGGCCATCCGTAACAATTCTTGTCGTTTATGATTGTCCGCTTCTCGCAACACACTCTTCAGAAACGGAGCTTGACGTTCCATGCGCCAATCCATGGTGTGATTGTTGCTTTGGGTCATCTACCGAAGGTCTATTTATGGTAAAAAGTGCTCCACACAGTTCCCCATGATAATATTGTTGCATGTGGTCGCGACACCGTTGACACAACAGGTCTTCAAAATTTTTGTCGCACTCTAAAAAATAATCGTTACAACCTTTTCTTCTTCTTCTGAGCACTGCACCACTTCTAACCTTTACGCGCCCATGTGCGTTTCTTGACCTCGCAAGGCGAGAGAGCCATCGCCAACATGAGTAGCACTCTTCCACGTTGCAATCCATGTTGCCAGTATCGTTTTCTGAGGAGCTAACCATTTTGGCCTCTAGTTGGTCCAGGCACCATCAATCAATGGAGTCTTTATAAAACCCTTGCATTTCTTTTTATAACGTGCATGGAGTTTAGAAAGCCCATCCCGTGCGTCTTAACGCACGCTCAACGTGTCGTTTATTGGCCGCTAATTGGGCTGCACTGAGTTTTTTTTTCTTGCGCGTGGCCGCGTCGATAGCTTTTTTGGCACCGTAGCTCGCGCCGCCACTAACGGCTCCCAGCGCTGCCGCCTTGCCGAGAGCGATGGCAGCGGGAATGAGGAACGGGAGAATACCCCCTCGTTGCTTTCGTCGTTGTCGTCTGCGTTTGGGTGGCATGATGGATTGTACAACATCTGATGAACCTTTTGCACAAGGTGTCTTGTTTTTATAGTCCCAAGGCTCGGCGGATTGCTAGCTCTTCCTCGAACGTCATGTTTGGTGGACGAACTCTTTTTTTTTTTTTTACGCTTTTCCAAAGCTTTTTTGACACCGTATTTGGCTCCACTGCTCACTGCACTCGACGCGATGGCTTTGCCTGCCATTAAAATCAGAGGAATGATTCCTCCTCGCTGGTGGGTTCGTCGTCGTGGTCGTCGTCGTTTGCCACGGCTCATGATGTTTTTTTGTCTGAATAAGCAGGAACGTCGCCTTTTTGTCTTTTATATCCTACCTCTAGCTCGTGCACGTGCTTAGTCACCACCGTAACCGCGTTCACCGTGTGGTGGTAGACATGAACTAGAGAATGGCGTCGAGGTACGGTGCACGGGTGGTAGACTAAATACATTCATTGCATCTATACCATTGGCCGGGTACGAGATAATGAAATCCTCATTCTCTTGCTGCAAATGGGTTCGTTCGAGTGCTTTGTCCGTTAAGTGGGTATGTAAAGGGGGTAATGGTGGTGCAAAGAGTGAACTCACATCTGTTGGAGACAGGGTCAAGGTATTCATGCGGGTCGATAATTCAGTGTGTTGTCCTCCTTCTCTTTGCCGTCTTTGACGTTCGCGTTCTCGTTGCAGTGCGTTTTCGAACGGTAGGGACATCCGCGGGCAAGGTATGGACTTGGGCTTTACCTTCTCGGGGTGTTAAATGACTCCACAAACGGTAACGATCATCCGAGGCAGGATGGACATCCAACATCAAATAACCAAAAGGGCGCGATGTGACACGATTAAATAGTCGCAAGACTTGACGCCAACGGTCGGGAAAGGCTTGAAGTAAAATGGTCCGTATGCCCGTTTGATCTCGTGGGTTTTTGAAGGTCACAATGTAATGCGCATTGCGATTAATTGTCTTGGAGAATTTACCGGGTGGAAATAAATCTTGCGTCAAATACAGCACGGTAATGTTTCGATGATGGGAATCTTTGGTAAACAAGTCCAACACGCGTTTGTCTTGTCCTCCTTCTTCCATTAGATCATCCAAGACCAACACACCCCCTCGCGTGGGGCCAAACCATTTTGTCAAATGACTAGTGTCCGGTAACCCGCGATGAAATCGAATCCCATCCTCTTTTTGCATACGCTCGAATCTGGGTTGCCATCGGTCATACGCATACACCATGGTTTTGGGTTTCACTTGAAACACGTTCAGGTACCGCAACCATTGTTCCACCAAGTCGGTTTTGCCACTGCCCGAGGGTCCTGCAATGATTACACCACTTGGTTGTCGTATCATCCTTCCCACGGACGAGGTAGACGTCTGTAATGACCCGTGGCACCTTTGGCTCCCATTCGTTTATACCGTTTATCACGTCCCAATTTATAACCGATTTTGGCCGCTTTGGTCAACACGCCAATGATCCCGCGCCCGTTTTGAGGAAATCGCCATCGCTGGGAGATTCTCAAGGGTTTTCTTTTTCTTCTTCTTCTCGGCATACCGTCCAATACTCGCGGTATAATCGAGGAGACGCTGACTGAATGAGGTGTTCCATACATTCCCTTAAATACGATTCACCCATGGTGTCCAAGTACGCTTTAAGGGACGCCCATTCTCTATCTTGAGCCAATTGTCGGGCTAATGTCCAATGATAACCATCCCAAGCATCATTGCCTCGGACGGTTTGGACGCGTTCGATGGGATGTAACCACCAATAAAGAGATTCTTTCAAAATGAACGCATCGATCACGCACTGCACATCGCCGCGTGTAATCATGATGGAAAAAAATGACACCTCTTGTTGCTGGACTTGCCTTTGTGTTTTTTACGATGATAAGACACTACACACATTTGACAAGTAAATCACGTTTTTATTACATTTTATTACAAAGCAGAAAGGCCTGGCGGCTCAAATTACTTTGCCCGTCTGGTCGGGCATCCACTTCATCTTGTAATTCACGTTTAATCACCCGTTTCAAGTCTTGGGCTACTTTCTGATCATTCAACACTAAATTATCGGTACTCCAACGTGCCAAAAAGTCCTTATAGGACTGTCCTTGCGCTCTGGCTTTCAGGAAAAATAATGCATAATGGCCACAGGTCTGACTATCCATGGCTTGCAGGGTAATGTCACTGCGGGTTAGGTACTTCCATTGACTCCACCACTGGTGCAACTCTGGATTTTTGTACACGCGCAAGGGTAGACCATAACTGTCAAAGATTTCGCACTTGTTTTGTTCTGTCCACATGCCCAACCAATGTTGTCCGGGTTCACCCGCTGGATCCGTGTTGACAATGTAGGCCGCGCGGACGGTTTGGGGAGGTGATGGGGGTAGCTTATCCGCTGGGTACACACCATGAAACACGCGTCGTAATTGAGGATCGTCTAAGGCCAAGGCCCGCAACACAGTATCGCTGAGCGCCACAAACTCCATGGCTGGCTTCTTCTGAGACCTGTTCAGCCGTTGATGTTGTACTTTATACCTCCCAGATGATTAATCTCGTACGCGTTTTCATACTCGCTCCACACCAACACAGTGATGTTGTGATTGACAGCGGCCCTGAAATCAATCACCAGTCGCACATTGCCCGATTGACGGGGGTTGCGATACTGAGGGTCATCGGCTTTGCCGCTTGGCACATTGTTGAACATGAACAACGTGCAGTTGTTCCCCTGTCCCCAATCACTGGGCAACAGCATGGGAATCTTGTCTTCATTGTAGGAACCCATGGCTTGTAGAAAGCGATCGTAGCCCAGCAGATCTTCATAGGCTTGATCTCCTGTTAGTTCTAGGGTTCTGTAAGGATATTCTTCTCCATTCAAACTCTGTCGTACTTGGGTGACCCCAAACTTTTCAAAGGCAAAGGGGTATCTTTGTAGGTCTCCATTGAAGGCATTGGAATGCAGCAACCCCACTATCACTCGATCGGGAAATCGACCCACAAACACATTGTCTTGTTCCCACTGGGTAGTTCTTCCATCAAAGGAGAAGGTGCGGATTTCACTTCGAACCACTGGGTAGCGCACAATCTCTTTTCGCAGTTGTCTTTCCTTTTGCAGTCTGACATAGACACTCGCGTTCAAGGTCACTTTTCGCATTAGTAAGGTGACTTTGATGTCATTATTATGAATGGCAGGAAATTTCTTGTTGGTTAAGGTCCCTTTGTTGGGAGTACCCATCAAGTAGACAGAGTTGGGGTTCAGGAACAATTCAAAGTCCAGCTGCACACCGGGCACCAAACATTTACCCGTCTTGAGGGGTGGTAAATGGGGACGGATGATAAAGGTGTGCCAATTTTCGCTCAGCAACCGACTGGTCAAGGCTCGCAATTCTGTATTTCCACTCCAAGCAGCATTAGTAGGGAGATCGGAATTGGCACCTGTGGCTCCCATTTCTTCAATCACATTGAGTTCATTCACCTAGCCTTGAGGGGCTAACTTGGTGGCTCCTTCTTCTCGGTTGTAATTTACTAAGGTTTCCAGGTAGGCTCTGTAATGGTAGGTATTGCTCTGTTCAGTCATGAGGACGCCATTCATGCTCATGGTAATATCTCGAAAGATAGAGTGGGCAAAATTGTTGACGCAGTAGGTGTTTCTGCTATTGTTACCATCGGAAGCGGCCAAATCGGCTTTTAATCCTAGATACCCAGTAGCAGGATCAGTCAGACGTACTTTGACTTGGAAACGGAGTTCGTTGAGATCATAATAATCTTCCGAGGCCGGGATGGAAAACGTGATGGGTTGTATTCCCGTTAAGGCAGGTTGAAACGTCACGTCCCGGGAGGCTTCGTACCGGTAATCCACATCCGGGACATCAAACAAATTGAGCGACATGTTTTTTTGTCAGTCCCAAGTCCACTATGAGAGTGAAGACGATCAACGTCGTTTCCTTTTTATAGCGTTTCGGCGTCGAGCAATGGTGAGCAACCAATTTGGGTCCTCCTGGTAGGTAGAGGGGCTCATCCATGGATTACGCATTCGCATGCGGGTGGACTTGCCAAAAATCGTACCCCCTTTCATCTTGCCACGTTGCTTCAAGTGTTTCATCATCCAAGGCTCCAATGCTGGGGGAGACGAGTACATGAAGGGGTAGCGCGCTGTGGTAGATTTACCAAAGATAGTCCCTCCCATTTGATAGGGTGAAATGAACCGGCCTCGGGCCCGCTGAAGTCGAATACGATTTTGCGTTTTGAGAAATCCTCCAATGCGTACCATGATTCACAGTCCAAAAATATCCTTTACGCGTTGACTGGCTCTTTTATAGGTATTTTTAGCGGTTCGATTGGCTTTGTTTTTTCCCACTGTCCAGGCCAGAGCGGGGGCTTTGCGTTTCAAGCCGCGTTTAATTTGCTCTCCTCGATTCGACAAGGTGTCAGCCAAACTCAGTCCTTGTTGGATATCTTGGAGTCCCGCTTGGGCTTGCTGCACGATGAGAGGACCGGCTAGTTTGATCAAATCTTCCGCCAATCCTTTTCCTTCTTGGGTCGTCACCACGGGTGTGTGGTAGCGCGTTAAACTACCTCCTCGCATCTCTGTTCTGTTTTTGTATGGTCTTCACGCAGGTGTGCGTGGTGGTTTTTATAGCTGTTTGAGACCTATCGTCACCAGAGTTTTGCCTGGGGGTAAAATGGTCAGGGGTCCAGCAGTATTGGCAATCTCCACTTCCAAGATATCCAATTGGTTGCTTCGCACTTTGATCCATTGATGGTGCAGGGGTTCCGCCGTACTTTCTCCCTCGCCGGTTCTCAACAATTGCACTTCCCGCAATAGGGGAAACTTGCCACTACCCACGATGGTGGATTCCACCAGGTCGGAGTACACCATGACCGTGCGTTTGCGGGTCCCCACTGCTTTTTCAAAGGAGGCATTCAGGTTGTTAAACTGCCATTCCACCATCCTAGACAGATGAAGCCTCTTATTTTTCACTACAAACATGAGATCCATCACCTCATTGCTCACATCAGTCGGTTGCGTCCCGATATAATGCTCACCATTCCAGTTGAACGGTGTGCGATAGGAGGCACCGCTTGGCGAGGTCCGGCTATCGTACGTCACTGTAGGGCAGGTAAATTGCAGATTGGGGCCCAATTTATGTTCTGCCCAACCTTTGGGTTTTTCGACGAAGCCAAACGTTTCTGCCACCCCTAGATCCAGGGAAAAGGCGCTCGTGGCTCTGGTCTTGTTGTTGTTGAACAACTCTCCTTCAGGCACAGCATGCAAAATCAGGGCATTGTCTTTCCAGCTCATCATGGGCATCCAATTCTTTTTTAAGCTGACTATAGGTTTGTCATCTCTATCATAAGTCTCGGCATAATCTTTTTCGTACATGAGTTTTTGCATAGTCATGTTGTGCACTTCTTGCATCACGCGTCGCCAAAACTCATTGCCAGAGGTCACAGAAAGCTGGGTACTCATAATAGTTTCCAATTCCACAGTATACTCCTTGGGCTTAAGACTGTAACGTAGATACCCTGAGGTGGATGGGTTGCCCGTATCTGTCCATTGGCGCGTCAAGTACGTGACGCTAAATTTGACGACTTCGGTATGAGGATCCGTGGCAATGACGGCATTGCTCTGTCCTTGATCCGGGACGGTCAGAGACATCAACGAGGCATGCCATCCCTCGCCCGGCAAGATGAGACGTTCGGGCAGACGGACCTTGAAACTGTTGTTGGCATTTTTTGGAAACTCGTCGGTTGGATCGCTGATGAGCGTGAGACGTTGAATTTTACTCATGATGAAGATACTCGTCTAAGGGTGCGTGAGAGTCCTTTTATAGCCACTGAGCCACTTTCTGTTTGCTACGAGGAACCCATCCCACTAAGGAATTGAAGGTTGATTGTTTTGGATGAAAGCATACTTGCTGAGCAATGTTGGGAAAGGCCTGCGCTAATTCCATCAGGGTCAAGCAAGTTTTTGGTTGGCGGGGTTTTTTCTTCTTCATGGGTGGATGACGACCAGCGCGCCGACGATGTTTCTTTTGGGCTGCCGTGTAAGAACGAAGAGCTTGTTGACCAAAGGCGACCCCAGCCATTCTGTTGACTTTGGCTCGTCTTTGTTTCGCGGCTTCTTTGTTAATGAACTTCATTATCTCGGCCTCATCCATGTGGGGTGACGTGTAACTGGCTTCAGTTGGTATTGAGTCCAGAAACCGTGCCCTTCTTTTTGTACGATGTCTTGTTTGTTTTCTTCGCACCATGGGCTGGAATCCAACTATCGTACTTGGCCGGCCAGCCTTTCCAACGCACTAACACGTTGCGTCCTTTACGTTTCAAGACTTTTTCGACCCGAAATAACGAGTCATCCGACACTTGCACCTTTTGCACATCGTGTTCGTAAAAGGTACCTTTTATAGGCGTACCGTCCCATTCACTGAGTCGATAGGTCACGATGGGATGTCGACGTACATGCGTGACCACAAACACTTCTTCTGTCCATCCAGGTAGATAGCCTTTTTGAAAGGGTCGATGTTTCTTGTTGAGGCGTACGCGATCACCCACTCGACATTTGGGAGGTGGTGTCTTTTGTTGTAAGCGTTTACCGTAGAGTCTGTCCCAAACCTCGGGCACGGTTTTTTCCGTGACTTGATGCGGAGCCATGCCAATACTCCGATGATAGGATTGATTGTACGAGTGGATTAACGGTTGTAACACGTCCACATACCGTAACGTATTGTGCGCCGTAAAGTAGCGATACATCCGCTGTTTTAACGTGCGATGCCATCGTTCCACCACGGAGGCCTTACTATCTCCATACGTTGAAAAATGTTCCCAGTCATGTTTCTTGAACCAGGCTTGCACCCCTGCATTATAAAATTCTTTGCCTTGATCCGTCTGCACGCGGAGTGGTTGCCGAGGTGAAGCTTGTCGGCGAATTCCTTCCAACCCTCGTATCATTTCTTTACTGCTTTTGGATTTGATAGGGATGGCCCACGCATACTTGGACAGCACATCGATCACAGTCAGCAAATATTTGTTGCCCTTATTCCATCGACTGAGTTTTTGCATGTCCACCAAATCCATTTGCCATTGTTCGTCTCGGTCAAACACCAGAGTGGGAGTGGTGGGGAAACGACTCCGTCGGGGTTTGTGCAACGTATAACTGAGCACGGATTGCAGAATTTGTTGCGCTTGAGGAGTTTTCAATTTGTGGGCTTTAGCAAAAGGGTCTACCCCACCCAAGGCCCCTCGTTCATGGGGATCCTCGTAAGCGCGTGCTAACGACATAGCGCACTGACACAGATGGCTTAAGAGCCTTTTCTTTAATAGTTTTTTTCCATCTTTTCTTATTGTAACCAATAAGCCACCAACTCCATCAATGAGGGTAATTGAGAAGCAAACTGCTCTTCCACGCTAAAATACCACTCTTTGGCCAAGGGAAACTGTTTTAACCAGACCACATACACTGCAAATCGACCCAAATTGATCACATGCGTCTCTTTAAAGGTTTCGACAGGATCACCCCATTCCTCCAACATGGGTTTTGTAGAATATTTTAAAAAAAGACGTCCGCAAAGAAAACGGATGAAACGCCAACGCAAATAACGCCACATTTTTAAAAAACAACTTTAATCACAACTCGCTATATATACATTTTTTTTTTTTGGACTCTTAAGCAAATCTAACTCTAAATTCGCTAAACGAAAAGGTGGGTCTAAAAATATGATATCTACGCGTATAGTCATTGTCTTCATCATAATATCGAGTGAGTATCCTGACTGCATTGAATAAATGACTCATTTGATAGCCAGTCAATAAACAATGACCATTATACGCATTGGATGATGGACGATGTAGATTTTTTACAAGATACCCAAAAACATGTACTTTGTAAAAAGGTAGATCGGTTCGAGGAAACATGTCTTGGTGACTATATGGTACACGATATAGTCTTCTTTTACCAAACAGTTTACAGTTCTTGCATCGAAACTCATAGGAACTATGAAAGGTATAATCTATTGGAAAAATAGTTGCAAGAAAATCATGTTCTTTTAACCGACGTATTTTCGTCAACTCATTTCTACAATCCCAACAATGATGTTTTCCATAGTCGAATGGAAACAATTGTTCATGCAAGGCTTTCCATCCCATCTCATTCCGTGCGTGGACCATCGGTCGCCAATAAATGCGTTCTTGAATAAAATGGGGTAACGTTTTCCAAGGCAATGTCTCATCAAACATTGACTCCATTAATGATGAACCCCACGTTGGATGGGCTGGTATAATACAAGAATGGACCTCTGGCTGGGCCACCGCTACCGTGTTCGCGCGCGCCGCCGTCTTCGCGCGGACCGCCGCCGCCGCCACCGCCGCCGCCGCCGCCGCCGCTGCCCCATCCACCAGATTTCATCAGTTGTTTTCGTTTTTCTTCCATTTGTTCTTTCAAGTTGGTAAAGTAATCTACTAGCCCCCTTTTACGGATAGCCTCTTTGTTT
Source organism: Porites lutea (assembly GCF_958299795.1). NCBI lineage: Eukaryota > Metazoa > Cnidaria > Anthozoa > Scleractinia > Poritidae > Porites > Porites lutea. The sequence goes on from NC_133202.1 coordinate 39,541,662, forward strand.
TCGTTGGCTTTTCGTTTGGCTTCTTCTCGACTAGCTGGAACGGGTAACTGTTGGAATTCAAATCTCATTTCATCTTGCCAAGCAGCATTTTTCTTGCTAAAAGCTTCATCAAACCACTGGAAATAACAACATCTCAACTCTTTGCACCAGTTGTTGCAGCTCAAGTAGAGGCGATTGGGATTGGTTTCGGATTGACTCAGCTTCAAGATAGGGGTGAAATGGCAGTAACATTGTAGAATGTCCCAACATTCTATTACATCATGACTGGGTAGTGTGTAATGCAGGGCTTGTACATAAGCATCCAGATGATTTCCAAAGAGGAACACGGGACAATCGATCTCGGGGCAAAACAAGACTTCTTGTTTTTCAATCTCATCGGGTGGTTTTTTCCGAGTGAGAGGTTTCAAGTGGAAGGGACAAGTGAGCAAATCCACCACGGCTAAAGGTGCACGAGGAGGACTTCCAATCTCAGGAATCTTGTCCACTTCTGCCATTAATGCTTGAATGGCTGCATCTTTTTCTTCTACCCAATGTCCATCTTTCATCACATAATGTTTTTCCTCTATCAAAGGTTCGGGTGATTCTTTGGTAGGATCCGTCTTCAAGGCAGAATCTGTTTCCCATTTGGGTTTTTTCTTCTTTTTTTCTTTGGAGTCTGGTTTATCTTTCTTGACATATTTTCGCTTCACGGGTGGAGCCTCGACAGTGGTGGCTGACTGCATGATGCAACTGATAAAAATTGCCAGTGGCGCCGAGACTATATAAGCACGATCACCTGATCTTCAACCAATCATTTTTTGTTTGCACGCGCTAGCGGAACAACTGGATTGACTGGTTTTAACCCGTTTGTACTGGTTTAACTTGTTTTTTAAAAGAATCTTGTTTAACATGTTTTGCAAAACGAGTATATTACTAGCGATCCTCAGTCATTTCTTCATTCTAACCATGGCTTCCTCCAATCCTTCTCCAGATGCTGCAAAAACATGGACACATTTCAGGAATTTTGTGGAAAAAAAAGACGAGATTGCAGAAGAACCCATGGAACATCCATCGGGTGAAAAATATACCATTGTGACCGGTGGAGCCCAAGGAGCAGATGAATATGCTGAACGACTGGCTTTGGCGTATGAATGTCGATTGGATATCAAAATAGGACCCAATCATCCCAGAGCTAAATGTATTAGTCCCATTCAACCCACTGAAGCCGACCTTTATCATGCTCATGAATCCATCAAACGAGCCAACCAAACGCTTCAACGTAAAAGTCCTATTGGTACAGCTACTTATTTTGAAGAATTAATGGTTCGAAATTATTTTATTGCTAGACAAGCTTATGCTTTGTATGCCTTTGGGTACTTAGACGCTAACAAGACGACGGTCAAAGGAGGAACGGGTTGGACCGTTCAACTGGCTTTGGATATGGGAAAACGGGTGTACCTGTTTGACTTGACGGACAACCAGTGGTACGAGTTCATCTATTATCATCTACAAAACGGTTCGTATGTGAAAAAATGTCAATTTCAACTCTTGAAAAATGCTTGTTCTCTCACTCTCTATGATCATGTGGGGATTGTAGGATCGAGAAACTTTACAGAACAAGGTAAAAAGGAGATGAGAAATCTTTTTCGACGAACCTTTTTAAGATGAACAACAAGAAAGTGCATTTTTGTCCACAAGTCGATGTCTATCAACCAACGGGGCAAGCCATCCTGTTAAAAAAACAGGCTTTACGAGATGAATCGACCAATCGAGTGTTATCGTTTTTTCAACAAAGACGTATAAAACTCCGACAACTCATGCATGAACGTCATTTGGCCAGAAAACGACGACGCGCAGAACGAGCTCAAGCGAATGAAAGATTATTACAAGACTCTTCATCAGAGTGATTTTCCCTCTTGGGAAGATTACATGTTAGAAAGAATCAAGCGAGGATTGGCGGCAGGGTATACCTTTGACGAGTGTTATACGCATTGGTTAGAAGATTTTTCCCAGACCTTGCATCGATTGAGTGACGAACTGCATGGACAAACTACTGATCCACCATCCACTCAGTAATTACTCGAGTTACAAAGAGTTTATTCGTGATTTGATTCAAGACGCCATTTCCAGACATGGATTGACGTTTGACAATCTAAATTACGATTTGTATCGACTCAACGGACAAATCTACAATGAGTTAACCAAAGAAGTGTTTAACACTGCTCAAGGAGGGAATCGCGTTCTTACCGGTTATGTACATACTTCAAGATAAAAATTTACAAGATAAACTGTCGACCACTGGTTGGGCCAGAGATTGGGTGTGGAGTGTGGCTTATGTGATGATTCACAAATTTGCTATGGATAAAAATGTACACTTAATCCCTCCTAGTGTGGAAGCCTGGAGTAAACAATGGTATACTTATCGAGGGAATATTGCAGATACTCTGATGGAACTGTTACCCAAACTCACCTTTCATGACATCCATGAAGAATGGCAATGGAAAATGGACGAAAACCATCATCCCAGTCCGCAAGAATGGGTCGGCAACATGGACTTTTGTTGGAATTTTATGCGACCCAAAGATTCTGTCATTGAAGCTTTATTGTGTTTATTTTCTTTCAATTTAAACAAATATGGTACCTATGATTATGAATATTTGGGATTTTCGCATCGAGAAGTGGATCAATTATTTCATTGGCAACGAGATATTCAATAAAACACATTTTGTTGAACTGCTTTTATTGTGTTTTTTAATGGTACAAACGTGGGCCTTCTCACCTGCATCCCTTCAAGCCGCATCAAAGACATCCTTACCAACTCACTACACCATAAAACTCTTTTCACCCGCCATTTTGTTTTTCAAACGCAGGATTTTTTTTTTTCATTGTGGTTTAATTGTTGGGAAGAAAACACTACCGAGTTGTACTTATCTACTAAACGTGAACATGTTTCACTTGGAAAAAGAAGAAACCAGGCTCGTCCTGAACCGCGCAAGTTTTCCTTCTCCGTGCGTGAATTGAACTCGCATCTCTCCGTGTAACTCCACGTGGCGCAATACAAAGCAATCGAGAGTCGCGAGTTCAATTCACGCACGGAGGAGGAAAACTTGCGCGGTTCAGGACGAGCCTGGTTTCTTCTTTTTCCAAGTGAAATATGATCACGATCAATGGATAAGTACAACTCGGTAGTGTATTCTTTGAAACATTCAAACCACAATGAAAAAAAAATCCCACGTTTGAAAAACAAAATGGCGGATGAACAGGTAAGAGATGCCAACGGATTTCTTTTTTAGGATGCAAATAAATTTTTTTAGGGTTGCTTTGAATTCATCCGAGGCTAATTTAATTGTTTTATTACATTTCGCTTGCATTGAAGCCGATGTGAGTTCATTTTAAGCCCGGACTTGCAGGCCGAGTTGAGTTAAAGACGAGTGAAAGATAACGCGCGCAAACTATGGACTACTTAAATTTGCATAGGCCATCTTAGCTTAGTTGTAGTAGTGTAGGTGGGATCGCGCGCGCGCAGTGAATACAGATCCAGAGGTTATGAGTTCAAGCCCGGCCTGAAACTTCTTTTACTTCTTCTTCTTCTCTCTTTAAAAAAGCAAAATAAATCTAGAAAAAAACCTAGAAAAAAATCCTAGAAGAACAAAAAAAAAAACCCTAGAAGAAAAAAAAGACAAGCACGTGTGACAGGTGTCAATCATGACGTCAATGACAGGAACCACTCAGAGAGCAGCCTCGTTTTGAGGAGTCAATGAGAGGAAGCCACGTCAAAATGACGTCAAAGGATGGGGTATATAACAGGATGCACAGCCTCATTTTCATCACTTTTTTCAAGATGGAGGCAATCCTTCAAAACTTGTTGTTGGTCTGCTCTATATAAGTCAACGTCAAGCTCCGCAAACTTCAAATCGTCGAGGTTTTCATAGCAAGATGGACGAATTCTACCGCTTTGAAGACGAGAATGAAGAGATAGATGCAATTTTGAACCAAGCATACGACCGATGGGAGGAGCAGTTGGGTGGTAGTGCTGGTGGTAGTGACAGTGGGCCATTGTTTAAGTTCAGTTTGCGTCAAATTGCAAAACAAAGAAGATGGCGTGATGTCGTCCGAAGAGACACTTTTCATGCTGAGTTAAGACAAATAAGAGATCCTGTGGAAGAAGATAATATCGGAGTGGCCTTAACTGAAGCTCTTTATCAAGCAATAGAGAGAGAACTCCATCGACAAAAGCGGTCAAATCATCATTGGGTAAATTTGGCCATTACTGCAAATGGTTTTTCACACGCCTACCAGTCCGTGAATTTCACTGTGCAGGAATTCCGACAGCGTACGCAAAGATTGGATGAATTACTATCCAAGTTGGCGGGAAAATTAAATTCCAATCAATCATTCATACCTAGTGAGGGATTTCAAGTGGATGTAGTGATGGTATCGATGCCAGGTCCGGGGTCCGGTCATGCAAAAAAAAACAATCCCGGCCAGCGATGTCTGGATAAAGTCAACAAAAACAAAAAATGTATTATAACAATAAACAACGATGACCATTTATGCTGCGCAAGGGCTTTAGTCACAATGAGGGCCCATTGCCATAGAAACGAGGGTGTTGAAGGGCACAGAAATTGGGAAAACCTCAAACGTGGCCTGCCTATACAAGAAAAACAGGCAAGAGAATTACATCAGCAGGCGGGAGTGGCCGAAGGTCCATGTGGCTTGCACCAACTGAAACAGTTTCAAGAAGCATTAGGAGAGAATTACCAACTACTGGTCATGACAAGGTGTAAACCCTTTTTCTTAATTTTCAAGGGACCTGCAGCACCCTATCAGATTCGTCTCTTAAAGAGTAATAACCATTACGATGGCTGCACGTCGTTTCCAGCTTTTCTAAATCGTAGTTACTATTGCTTACACTGTGAGAAAGCATTTAACACTGATGACAGAGCGCATCATTCGTGCAAAGGAAAGAGATGTAAGGCTTGCGCACGATTTGACTGTCCGGACTATGTTCCAGGAACACAGCCAGGAGATTATTGTTCGCACTGCAACACGAAGTTTTATGGTGCTTCATGCAAACACCATCATTTTCAAAACAAACAGTGCCAATCCTTCAAAACTTGCACAAACTGTCAAGGTCAGTACATGGTAATAAAAGGTAAACGACATCGTTGCGGCTATGCCAAATGTCCTGTATGCCAGAAATACGTACCTATTAATCTTCACAAATGTTTTATTCAACCTGTGCAGGAGGAAGAAGAAGAGGGGGGAAGTTGCATGGTGGCGCTCCCCCCTCCCCTCTTAATTTATGCCGATATAGAGGCAATGCAAAATGCAGAGGGGGTATTTTTACCAAACTTGCTCTGTTATTCATCGTCCGAAGAAGAAAGTATTAATGTGTTGCAAGGAGAAGATTGCGTTCTGCAATTTCTTCATGATTTAGACGATCTGGTAGATGTGCAAGACAATGAAAAGCAAAGACAAGTGACTGTCGTATTTCATAACTTAATGGGATTTGATGGCATCTTTATAATTAATAAACTGTACGACCAACAACGGACGGTGGAAAACCAACTAACACAAGGAGCAAAAGTTCTAAGCTTCAAGAGCGGACCGTTGAGGTTCATCGACAGTTTATGTTTTCTTCAGATGCCGCTCGCGGCGTTTGCCTCTACGTTTAATCTTATAGAACTAAAGAAGGGCTTCTTTCCCCATCTTTTCAACTGCCCGGAAAACCAACAGTATGTGGGTCGTATACCGGATTTACAATTTTATGATCCTGATGGATTAATGGAAAACAGAAAAAACGAACTGACTCGTTGGCACGAAGAGCAAGTCCGACGTAATGTCACGTTCAATTTCAAGCAAGAAATGATTGATTATTGCAAATCCGATGTGGCTCTATTGAAAGCCGGCTGCCAAAAATTTCAACAAGAATTTGAACAACAGGCAGGGTTTAACCCTATGATTGAGTGTTTCACTATTGCTTCAGCCTGCAACCTCTACTGGCGGAAGAAACATTTAGTGCCCAACACTATCGCGGTTGAACCCCTTCAGGGGTGGAGGGGTGCCAATACCAATAACTCTCTGAAGGCCCTACAGTGGCTTTATTTCATGGAAGCACAGATTCCTAAGCAAGGAGCCAGTTGCGATAGAATAAAGCACCAACGCAATGGCGGGGAACAGACCATTCGCACTGCAGACAAGATCTACTTTGTGGATGGATATGATCATGTAACTCATACCGCATATGAATTTCATGGTTGTTTTTATCATGGTTGTCCATCGTGTTACCCCAACAGAGACGTAAAAAACTATGCAACACCCGACAGACCAGTTGAAGAACTATATCAAGCAACACTGGCAAAACGAATGGCACTTCTCAGAGCCGGGTACAAAGTAATTGAACATTGGGAGTGCCAATGGGATCACCAGGTAGAAACAAATGAAGAAGTAAAAAATTTCTTGTGCTCATTCGATTTGGTGGCCCCTCTAGAACCTCGTGACGCCTTCTTTGGGGGTAGAACGGGTGCCGTGGCTCTGCATGCTGTGGCGGGGGAGGGGGAGGAAATTCGTTACACGGATATAACCTCCCTCTACCCCTGGGTAAACAAAAACTGTTGTTATCCAGTGGGGCACCCACAGATAATCACTCAGCCAGCAGACCAAAGCATTCATTCCTACTTTGGAATCGCCCAGGTTGATATTTTGCCTCCATCAGGATTGTTTCACCCTGTCTTACCTGTGCGCTGTGGTGGAAAACTCACCTTTCCCTTGTGTGCCAAATGCGTCGAGGATGAGCAGAAAAAACCTTTGTTGATGCGCTGCCATTATTGCACGCACACGGACGCCCAAAGGATGATCAGGGGTACATGGTGTACCCCTGAGATAGAGAAAGCTATAGAGAAAGGCTACACGCTGGTGAAAATACATGAGGTTTGGCATTTTCCCGAGTCGCAAAGAAAAACAGGCCTCTTTGCTGATTATGTTAACGTTTGGTTAAAAAGCAAACAAGAAGCCTCCGGGTGGCCGTCTTGGTGTGAGACACCAGAAGACAAGAGAGAGTACATTCTCCGTTACGAGCAAAAGGAGGGCATCCGCCTAGACACAAGCAAAATTGTGAACAATCCCGGACGCAAAGCAACAGCCAAGCTGATGCTGAATAGGTACTTGTTTCATGTTGCATTTTTTTTTTTTTTTTTTTTTTTTTTTTTTTCATGTTGTCATACCACCCCTTCTCATTCTTTTGTCTTTTTATTTCTTGCAGTTTTTGGGGCAAGTTCGGCGAGCGTATAAACAAACCCACTACCGTCACCGTCCGCGACCCAACCCATCTCTTCAGTCTAGTGACTGATAGTACAAAAGATATCAGCACTCTCCGCTTATGTACCGACGATATACTGGAAGCAGTTTATACATCCGTACAAGATAATGCACCAAAGGGTAGCAAACAAAACATTTTCATCGCTGCCATGACAACTTCGTACGCTAGGTTAAAACTCTACAAGACCATCGACTTGCTAAATAAGCAGGTGTTGTACTACGACACAGACTCCATCATTTTCAAATGGCGAGAAGGCCAACACTCTATTGCGACCGGTGACATGTTGGGTGAATGGAAGGACGAACTTCATGGTGACATTATAACGGAGTTCGTTAGTGGAGGTCCAAAAAATTATGCATATACTACGCGGCTGGGTAAAGCAGTGACTAAGGTTAGAGGGTTCACCTTGAACATTCGAGGTTCAACCGTGTTGAACTTTCAGTCAATGAAACAGAACATTCTGGACGAATTGTACCACCCCCAAGACCAGCGTCGTACGATGAATTTAGTGAACCCATCACATTTCCAAAGAGATTCGGAGCAAAAACGAATCAAAGTTGTACCACGTGTCAAAAAGTATGCGTTGGTTTTCGACAAACGTGTTATTAACACGAACGCAATGAGCTATCCTTACGGATATAGACGACTAGGGGATGAAGTGGACCTCTTAATGGATTTGTGAACTCCATTAAAGGGCGTGACATCACTAAGACGTTGCACACGTCCCGCATTGTAAATAGGTACCTTTCGAGATTGTATTAAATCAAACAAAGTGATTTTTATTGTGAATACAGTGTGTTTCTTTCTTGACTTCCGGTCGCGCTCTCACTTCCGGGGACCTGGGAAGCAGTTGGGGATAAGTCATGTGACTTGGTGACATCAAGAACTTTCTGATGGGATTCTTTCTTGACTTCCGGTCGCGCTGTACACGACAATGTCCGACGTTACTTTATGCGCATGCGTTGTTGGACATTGTCACAAAGAGGTACCACAAGGGTGAGCCTACATCATCCACTGCAAATATAAAGGTCAAGTCATCCCTCCTAGGTTATAGGACAATGCCCCTAGCAGATGTTACTCCACGCGCATGCGTTGTTGGAAATCACCCCAAAAGGGTACCACAAGCGTAAGCGTACAACATCCACTGTAAATATAAAGGTCAAGTAATCCCTTCCAGGTTATAAGACATTGCCCTAGCGAATGCTACTTCATGCGCATGCGTTGTTGGAAATCACCCTAAAGGCGTACCACAAGAGTGAGCGCACTACAACCAACACAAATATAAGGCCATTTATTCCATTGTGCAATAAAGCAGTTGAGGGGTACAACTTCTTGACTTCCGGTCGCGCGGTCACTTCCGGGGTCTGGGAACTAGTTGAGGGGTTGCCTTCCGGTTGCGCAGTCACTTCCGGGGGACTGGGGAGTCACTTCCGGTCGCGCGGTCACTTCCGGGGGTCTGGGGAGCAGTTAGAGAATACTGCGCTCTGATTGGTTACTATCTATGACAGCCAGAAAGGTCACGTGACCCTATGACGTCAAAAACATGCAAATTAGGTCACGTGACCTCTATTCCCCAATACCTCTATTGACTTTCTCGCGCTCTGATTGGCTACTACCTATAGGAGCCACCATTACTACTCCTTGCCTTACTTTGAACCTATTCAAGAGAGCGCGTTCGATGGTGCGTACTTTCCAATTATTAGGGAGCTTTAGCAACGACGACGGCGACGGCAACCAGGGCTGAGTTGCTCAAAGCATGGTTAGCTTTAACCATTGGTTAAGCAGTATCAAAACCAATAGGTTAAAATACCTTGACAACGTATTGGTTTTGAACCAGTTCGGGAGTATGCCAGTTTTGGAAGAAGCGATGACGTCATGATTCCATTGTTCTGCTAAAAATACGCAAAAATGGGAAAAAATAATCGCCAAAAACAAGGGAGCTTTTTTCAAAGCCTGTTCCAGGTCCACTCGTTCAATATCCGGGACTTCCGAGCTAGCAGTGCTGATGAAGAAGCCTTTTCCTTACTTTTTTGAATGTCAAGAGCAGTTTCGTTCCACATTACGGTAGTAAATTCGACAGTTATCAAACAGCGTTCGAAGACGTCGCCGCCATCTTGACGGGCATCGAATGTAAGTACATGTCTTTATGTTTAGTTTTCAGTATCTTGCCGAATTTTTACGAAATCAAGACTAATTTTCCTCAAAACTACAACGTGTAAGGTGTGTTCAGGCAAAGTTTCATCGATGGTAACAACCTAGTAAAAATGGTAACCACACATTGAAAATTGCCAACGGACAGGAAGGGTTACTATATTGATGGTTATACCTTAGTCTGTCTATGTATTTTTAGTTATAAGCGATCAAGTCTGTTTTTGGTTGTGTTCACCGCCAATGTATGCGACTCTGATCTAGAAATCCCTTCATTGATCCAGATTATGTGTATGGAATGAGTTTTTAATCAGTGTGAGAAGGTTCTTATATTGATTCCTTTTGTTTTGGTCAGGATGTCCGTCCAAAATGTAGACAAACATCTGGACATATTACAAACATGTTGTCGCGTTTGTGCCAAAAAGCTGGGAAAAGGAACGAGGAAGACAAATGTTACATATCTTCAGAACGACATATTTGCGCACTCAGGGCAAAATGTTGCTTTAGATTCGCCTCATGTTACTCTGTAATAAAAAAAATTTAATGTCCAAATTCAACCCTACCTTAGTAAAATCAAACATGTGTTTTTGTTTCTTTGTAGTGTGGTCACAGGCTTACCTACCACCACAAAAGCCCCTCCTCCCTCTCAAAAATGGGTAAGAGGGAAACAGGTTGGAGGGGGGGCTTATATACCTTGTGGGTGGAAGCTCACACTCAATGACCATTCAACCATAGAAGAGACTGTGGCTCTTATTCAAGGGGCTTTAAAGGAGATAGATGAGGAAGGAGTCATGGAAGTGGAGGCTTGTAAAGATTTTCTCCACATAATGTTCAATCCCTTGCGTCAAATATTGTTTATACTTTACAAATGCCAAATACATGATATGTTCAGTCCCTGTGCTGTACAAAGGTCAATCTGAAATAGGAAAAATGCCACACTCTCCCCCATCTATACCTTTGCATGAGCAATAAGCCCACATTTTATGTCATAATATTGAATATGTTTGTATTTGAATAAATCCTAAATTATTGAGATTCTCTCGATGAAAAAGCATCTATATTAATGTATCGTCTTCAACAAATCATCCTCCCTAATAAATAATACATGAGAGACATCTCACAAGATAACTATTGAAAACCTATGTCAGCTGCTACTGTCTTCATTATATCAATTAAGCTTTGGTTTTTGGTTTTCATGTCCAAGAAGGTGTTAAAAAAACAAGATTTTGAGATATAAGAGTGTGTATAATATGCGAGCCATGGCAGCGAGTCATGCAGGTCAGGTACAACTCATTGAAAACAATACATAAAAATCAAAAACAGTAATCTGGTAATACCGAAAGAATTAACTGAAAGCTAACCATGGTAAATAAGTATTTACCCCTAAACAGCACTTAATCATAACCCTAACCCCAACCTAAACCCTAATCAGTAAAAAGAATGCTAACCATAATCTGTAAAATTTGCAGTTTTTACTTGTTTTTACTTTATTTTTGCTGATGGTGTGCGTGACTTGCATAGCTCCCTTGCTCGTAGTTTATGTCAGGACCAGAAATAAAATGTTTATTTACAAAAAACAAAATGTAACAATAAAATTAATAACTTTTATAATTGTATCTTTACTCTGATGTGAGCTTTGTTTTCTTGAAAGTGCTGTTCAATAAAACCATGGAGAACTATGAAAAAGAACTTTGGAAAACTTATGTTGTGTCCATGCCAAGTGCAGCAATCGTTATTATTTTGGGCCAAACCTTGTCTAATAGAATTGTTTGAGGGTCCCCACAGAGAAGACTTGGAGAAAAGTGCTCCTCAAAGTTACAATGCCTTTGGTTTGAAGGCAACCCCAGAGTTAAAAACAATAATTTAGTATTACTCGGATATACATCAAATCCCATATAAGAGGATATTTTATAACAACCCATAACCCTGTTGATATCTGACCTCTGGTCAAATCCGGTGGACTACTTAAGCAATAGACCACACTTTCTATGGGTTTACCGGCGTGATAACCCACGCGGGATGTTGGGAGAACACGAGAAAAGCTTGTAAATCACGAGCCGAAGGCGAGTGATTTACAAGCTTTTCGAGTGTTCTCCCAACATCCCAAGTGGGTTATCATGTCGGTAAACCCATAGAAAGTGTGGTCTATTGCTTTTATAAAATAACTTTTAGTAGAATGGAGTCTTTTAGGTAAAAAAATATGCCTTTAGTACAGTGATCAAGTCATATCTTCTCTCTAACGTCATCATAAGCCAATCATGATTCACGATTTAATAGCGCTGAACTTTCTCAAAACTCAGCTCAGTCAAACAACAAACAACAGCACTTCAAAACACCAGTTTTTGCGCTCACTACATGATAACTAATGAAAGCTGTTTTACAGGAAAAGTGAACACATATTCATGCGAACGTACAATGAAAGAATACGTTCATGGTTTGTTTACTACAGAAGTAGAAATTAATTGAACATCACACTGTACGCAGCTGTATTTTGTTTAGTCGATCCGTAAAAATTTCGTGCTTACAGACGGAACTGGCAGTTATTGTAATGGAGGACTTCATTCACTTTTTACAAGCCGCAGTGGTTTAAGATCTGTTTTCTGGACTTTATTATGATCAAGAAACGCTGCGGTAACGATGTGGCTGCATTTACGAAGTTGTCGCATGTAACTTTATACAGGCACGTACAGCGCCCGATGGAAATATGTCAGTGGTGAAGAAAGGTTTCTTTGCCGCAGCCACATATTGGCGCTAATATTTGTCGGTTTGTGAAGTCAGGTAGTTTGAGGTAGGTTATGGCATCGATATCACCAAATAATTTGTGCAAATGTTGGAAAAAACCAGCCCGAAACTCTGACATCTTTCATCATCGCTGGCAGCTTGTTTACAACCTACAGCGGCCGATTTTGTACCATATCTTGATCAGGTCTCTTTTTGGAACAATTTCTTTCATTAAGGAATTTAACTTTGACATAAAATAAATCAAGAATGCTAAAACTATCCGTTTTGTTGCTGGTTGGCACATGGTTAAGTTTTCCTAGAGACTTTCTACACCAGAAATTCACACAGTTGTTGTCTTTCTCTGCGATTTGGCATCGTCGTGAAATGTAAACTGTTTTCCAGCTTTGTACTTCATAACTTCTAAAGTTATGGCAGTCGCGATTGTGACCCTCGGTAATAAAATGTGTAAACCAACGCTTTTTATATTAAGAAGGGCTACGGTAAGTAGCTTGTTCTGTTTTTTTAGCCTTTCTAAAATCGTTGTTTGCAGATCAATAGCGGATTTTGTTTATGGCTCGTGGTCCGGATGCCTTTTTCTATGGGTTTACCGGTATAATAAACCATAGGTTTTTGACCAATCAGATCACGCGTACTATCTCAGTTATTTTATAAAAGAATATAGTATCCCATTTTAATCAATATATCCAAAAACAACAGGCATTCTTAGTTTTCCAATATGTATATTAAATTTTAAAGAGTCTCTTGCATTTGTTAAGCTTGAGCAAATAATCAGTGAACTTCAGACAGTGGAAAAATTGAAAGTAGTAGGTTTTTTTGAAGCGGGACAAAGAAAAAATGATCAGGGATGATAAGCAAGATTTTCACTTTGTGGGTTTTCAAGAAGAAAACGCGGACACAATATCCTCAGAATCCCTTGTAAACCTGTTGTATACCTGGACGGAACCGCTTCAGGACATACACCAACAGAACATCATATTCGAAAAAAACAGATATTTTACTCACAAATGACTCGCTTGCACCGAAACAATAACCTGAATTACAGTCGTCTTCTCCGGCCACTCGCTCACTCCCAGAGAGAGAAACAGAAGCAACGGGAAAAATTACAGTAAAACTTACTCTTTGCATTAGGAAATAAATTATAGAACAACTCACTTTTTGAAAATGCCTAATTGCAAGTTTTATGGAGAACGTAAACAAGCGACGACGAATCTCTTTTTCTCTCTCTAAACTTGAGTGCGGTCCTCAAGAAATCAACTCCAGGGAAATTCGCCTACACTTGCCAATTTTAAATTTTAAAACTGACGTTTTCGTTGCCGTTGCCGTCGTCGATGCTAAAGCTCCCTATTTTAGACGCATGAAATGTACCTTCCTATTACATCATCAAATTAATGCTGAAATCAGGGCTGCCAATAGCAACTTAGATTAGAGAATTTTATTATAGTTATGATAAGCGGCACAATGACTATGCACAGAAATTCAGATATCATCGAGCGCTTTTGTTCAATAATTTCATTTACTGAAATAGAGGACTGTGCTGTCTTCCAGGTTCAACCATGGAAGACAAATCAGGGCGTCAGTTAGGCTGGATTTGTAAGAAATAATTCTCTTCAGACTGATAAACCAGTATTGGAAAAGTGGGAGAGCGCCTGGGAGTCTAAGGGGAGTGATTGATTTGGAAACACCACCCAGGGGCACGATCAGGAGCATGATCAGGGGCACCCAACGAGAATATAGTTCAAAACCACATAAACATAGCATTTTTAAGCGAATTTTAGTATTTAAACGGTAGATATTGGCATATTTTTACCCCCCTAAAAATTTTTCATCTGTTCAGATTTCCTAGCTGAAAGTCTAGTGATTCGAAAATTATAGCGATCAAAACTTACCTTTTCGAAAATTTCAGCCAGAAAAAAGGCTCCCTAAAAATCTAGGTGACCTTTTTAGGGAAAGAGTCCGTTTAAAATAGGCAATTATAACATTTTTTATATGTCCGAAAATTTCCTAGGAAAGGCAGGCAAGCAAGAAATTTTTGTATAAATTGTATAATAAAACAATAGGTATATAAAAGGTAGTCTCTAAGAATTGCAAAGGTTACACCAGCTATTGTTGTTGTTTAAGAGTGACGTTAGGTCTTTTTTCCTAACGTTCTTTTTGAAAGGTTCAATATTCGAGGAGCCTGTCAATTTAATATTAGTTTCGACCATATATGAGGTCCTTGATATCTAAGAGAATGCTTTCCATAGTTAATAGTGTTAAAAGTCGGATTATCAAAATCACTGTTTCTTAGTGAATAACTAGTGCTTTTCCGCTTAAATAATTCGTTGACAATACTCGGTGCGCGGCCATATTTTACTTTGTACATTAATATAGCGATATCTTGTAGTCTTCGATTTAGTAGTGAAGGTAGCTCTGCACGAACCAGAAGGTTTTCGTATGATTCTGAATGGAGTTAAATACTGCTCTAAGTGCGCGTTCTTGAATCCGCTCTATTTTTCTACTGTCAGAAGATCTACAGTTATGCCATACCAGATGGCAATATGTTAAGTGCGGCAGGATGGATGATTTGTAGATTATCAGTTTTGCTTTGCATGGTATCAAATCTCGCAGTCTCAATAAGACACTGACTTTTTGACTGGCTTTTATGCAAATGTTACTGATATGGCTGGTGAAATTAAGCTTGTCATCTATTTCAACTCCAAGTAATTTTATTTGCGAAGTGTTGGCAATGATCTGATCTTCAATCTGCAGGGCCTCATTCTGTTTATCAGAGTCAATGTTTCTTGGATTGATAGTAAGACATTGAAACTTCTCAGTGTTGGCAAGTAGAAAGTTATCCCTGTATCATGACATGGCTAACTTTCCAACCAAATTGAACAACGGCTAGCTTCTCACTAGCATAGAACGATGGACGATTACAGAAATTCGCCGATAATCAAATTCTGTGCTGACTTATATTCCCTGCTCACAGATGTCCTTCCGCTATAAAGTTTAAAATAAGACTAGAATGCGCGAGTGTGAATTGATCAAACGTCCTTTTAATTTCTAAGGCTTCCTTTCCGGCAAATAAAATGAACTGAATGTAAAAAGTGAAAGGGAAATAGCGAAAAATTCAACTTCTAATTAAATCTTTTCTTATGGTTTAGAATAAACTATTCTCGAAACTGAGAATGTTTTGATCAAAGCTGTGTAAATCGACCTGAAACTGTGCATGGAACCTTGCGTTTCCTGTATTTATCTCACCTATTGTATGGAATATGTATAGGTAATAGCATGATTACTAATGATATTTGGCATAAATACCACGAGTGATATTTCAAAATTGTTATACGTAATTTCAAGAGCCGTTAGGCGAGTGAAATTTGAGACGATTTTGAAATATCACGAGTGGTATTTATGCCAAATGTCACGTACAAATCATGCTATTATTTGTTTATACTACTACCCGCAAGAGGTTTGTAATTTTCACATGTAGGTATTTCAAATTAAGCTGAAATACCACTGCTCTAAGCCAATCAAATTGCAGTAATTTTTCATGTAGTAGTATAAGTGTGAAAATTTTCCTTATGAATCGGTATATTTCAAAGAGCTACACAACGAGCAAGAATGCTATTGACCGACAATATACAGAGCGGGGGCAGCTGAAGTGTCAACTATTACTAGTATAGTTTGAGTCGGTGTGAGCTCCTGTCTGATTTAAGTGGTGGTGGGTGTCCTGTGGTATGTTTGAGTTGAGGAGCCTTTCCAGGCGAGGTTACCTTGGGAACCTCAACATGGCGGACGACGAATTGGCAGCAATTCGGGCAAAACGTATGCAGTAATTACAGGCGCAATACGGAGTAAGTTCTGTCTAAGAATAAGACATTTCATTTCAGTCATTACCTAATGTGCTTCTTGTTAATTAGGGTCAAAATGCGACACACATGCGGCAACAACAAGAGCCTGTAAAGGCGGGGGATAACCGATTTTATTATATGGCTGAGTCTGTTTTCGCCATGCGATTGGTCAATTTGCGGTCCGTAACTTGCTATACGGAGCAAAATTTTTAAAGAAAATGCTCATTTCAGAGCTCTAAATCTCTTTACCTCGGAAAAAAGGTTTAAATAAAGTTATAAGACGCCTGTTAACCTTTAGGACTTGGATGTTGACTTTGGCCCTCAACATTTTAAACTGTGTTTATTTGTGAACGAAGGCGACGAAGAAACTAACTCGTAATCTTATCGAAGAGGAGTCAGTGTTTGAAAATTTTATCGTAGTACACAGTTAAGAAGACGAAGATCGACTGGCAGAGATTCGAGATGTTTTGCCTAAGAGAAAATGAGTAATTCCTTCGACAAATATGATAACAAACATACCTGCACCCGATCACCTTGACAATCTTCTTTGCCATTTGCAGTGTTTTTTCAAAGACCAACGAAAGACAGATAGGAGCGAGTTCGAGCCAGACACAATGTCCAGTTTTCAAAAGATTCCAGCGTCACATTAACGAGTGAATACTTACAGTGCTCTTAGTTTTGACTGAATAAACTTTAAAATATGTCTGTAAACCCTGAGGACTGAGATGTTGACTTTGCCTCTCCAAATTTTAACCTAGCTTTGTTTTAATGAGTACGAAGCTGATGTAGAAACTTTATCGTAACCTTACCGAGAAAGAGAATTCTAGTCAGTTTTTGAAAATTTTAACGCAGATCACAATTGAAGACGAGAATGAACTGGCAGAAACAGAGGTTTTCCCAAAAACAATTAACGAGCGAATCCTTCGACAGTGATAACAAACTTACCTTGAAAAGCTTCTTTGCCTTTTGCAGTGTTTTTTTTTTACAAGGACAAACGGAGGAAAGATGGAAAAGAATTCTAGACACAGACAGTGTCCGGTTTCCAAAATACTCCAGCGTTACATTAAGGAGCTAAAACTTACAGTCCTCTTAGTTTTGACCGAATAAACTTTTTCTCTGACATGACGAATTTGTTTTTACTTTCTTGGAAAGCCCTTGTTATGTGCTATTGTTTTCGTGCGCCAATAAAAACTTTCTTTTTTGACGCCTGTCAAATGACTGTCAAATCAATTGTTTCCGGTCCCCCAAACAGGAAGAAGCCATATAATAAACATCTTATTAGCCTCGTTTTTCGGTCCCTACTGTAAGGCCCGGTTCAGACGCCGCTCCACTCAAGTGCCGAACCTAACTGATGAATCAAGTACGGCAAAAGAGCAGCGTCTGAATCAATTTGGTACGGCAGTTTTAGTTTGGTGCGGCAAAAGCGTTAAGTTCGACAGAGTCTGTCGAACTTTTGTCGAACTTAACTTAGGTTCGACACACGGTACGCCGTCTGAATCACATGTCGCGCCAGTGTCGCTCCAAAGTCGAACTTATTCAGTTAGGTTCGGCACATGAAAAGTACGGCGTCTGAACCAGATCCTCGTTTTTTCCCATCGATTTATAAATCGATGGAAAAAAACTCGGTCCGTAATTCACAGTACCGACCAAAAACTCGGCTAATAAGAGGTATGTCATTCATCCCTGGGTATTCTAACTTTTTAAGACAAACCTGGTTAGGGACTGGTCAAAAAGTATGGGGGGGGGGGGGGGGTGGGCCGGAGCAGAGAGGGGGTGGGTCATGAGGTTTTGAGCCTTGTGCAAGGGGTGGGTCATGCAATTTACAGCTACCCTTAGGGGGTGGGTCACCCTATTTTATTACATAGATAAGCACTAACTACTGACGAGAAATTTGACCACACTTGTTATATAAAACACAGCCAGCTGGAATTATTGCTAAAATACTCACAAACCTGTTGTGCGAGGTTGTGCAATGGGTGACAGGCCGCACATCCCGTGAACCCTTTGTTAACCTTTTTTATTTTTTGGCTCTAACGAGCATGTCCTTTAAAGATTTTCCTTTTTTGTAAGGAAATGATTGGTGGTACTTGAAAAATCTATTAAAGTTATGGTTGGTTTTGTATAAGATTCCATTTTTATTATTCAAGCTTCCTTTAAAGTAGACACTGAGGGTTGGTATTTTGTCACAAATGGCAATAAATCTGTTTCCTCGTTTTTGTGAATTTTATTTCTGATAGTAGGTCTTCTATCAAAGTTTGTGGGTTGCCCCGTCCATCAAGCGTTTTTTGAATTATTTTCCTCAAAGGTTGTTTCTGAGGAGTTTTTTCGTAGGATTCTCAAGGCTTCTCCTTTGACAAATCCTTCTTTAACACTTGGAGCGTGACACGAGGTGAAATGTGTGTGCAAGAAGGTTTCCTTTTGTTTCAAATGTGTTTTTGCATCAAGGATAGATTTTTTCCTGAATCTTGTGCCTTTGTATACAACCGTGTCTAAAAACGCTGCGTCTCAGTGTCAAATGTTTCGGCCACGAATTTAATAGTTGGGTGATGTAAGTTTGCTCGTTGAATGAAGGCTTCGATGTCTGGTTTACTCATGTCCCATAGTGAAAAGATATCGCGTATGTAGCATTTCCAAACGGTTGTTCTAAAGACAGTTTTGCTTAGAGTTGTTGTTTCAATATATGTCATGAAAATATTGGCAAAGGAATCAAAACTGCTGTCTTTGTGCCCATTACAGTTCCATGGTTTTGTAGGTAGTGCTTTCCATTGAAGTGGAAGAAATTTTCTTTGAGGATTAATCTAAGAATTTCCGGCAAGTAATGTGTAGGAATGGGTTGTCTTTGTAGAAATTTTCATATGTGTTGTGACAGACAATTTCAATATACCCTCGTTTTGCTGTATATTTGTGTCAAGACTCATAACGTCCATCGAAACAAGAAACGTTCGGTTTTTCACATTCGTCTTTTCAGTGAAAGGTATGATTTCTGTGATTTTGATATTGGTTGTAGCAGTGTATCAACAAATTTTGTCAAGCACAGAACAAGGTTAGGCCATCCTCTTTTTTTTCTCCGTTTACCGTCGTCCGACCGACCCAAATTTTTAATATTTTTTTAAAAAAAAGTAATGACATAGTTACACCATTGTTCACTTGAAATAATTCTTTTAATCTGCACAATGAGCATAGTAACAGTACAGAGAAAAACAAGAACAAAAACATGAACATTTTTCACAGTATATTGTACATTTTGTTAATCCAAATATGTGAATGTTAACTTTTAACGTCGTCCTGGGGTACCAGGGCCTACTATTCTGAGACTTCTTGTGATTTTTTTTAAAGTTTTTTTTTTTTCAATCCGACCGACCGACCCAATATCAGGAAACGCATTCGACGGTAAACGAAGAGAAAAAAAGGGATCGCCTTAGAGGAAACCAAACATTCATGTTTTAACTAGGGGGTGGGTCATGCAATTTCCAACCTTGCTTTAGGGGTGGGTCAGTCATTTTTGTGCCAAAGGGAGGGGGTGGGTCATGTGTTTTTTACCAACCACATTTCCAAATGCTCCGGCCCACCCCCCCCCCCCCCTATACTTTTTGACCAGTCCCTTAGATTCCCCTTCCATTGCACCAATATATTGGTCAAATGCCATATCATAATCCCTTGATTTGACTGTCAAATGCTCCGCCCAAAGGTTTACATCGTGACGTGTATTGTTTAAACCGTGAATTTAAAAATATTCTGGTGTATGGCTTTTATTGATTGTTCTGTTTCGGACATCTGAAAGTGAGTCAGGGGATTCGTATATCCCACTGTTGAACGATAGTCAAAAAGAATCCATCCCTCGTGGACTGTGCCGACAAAATCATAGTACAATATTTGGAAACCCTCGCTGCGGCCTCCAAAAAGCAACAGGTTTAACAACTTCGCACGCGCATCACGTTTTTTTGTACATTTCGTTGCCGTCACTGCACGACTACGACATGAAAGTGTCCTTTAATTTTGTGGAGGGTGAAAACACATCACATCGACTTTATTTTTCTTTTCCTGAACATCGATACAGTCTTTAGAGGACTTGAACGCGATAGAATAAGCGCGATAAAGTTGAAGTAGCGCGAAGAAACTTAAGTGACATTTTTGTAGCTCGCGCCATCATTGTTGCTTGAGCTCCCTTAGATTCCCTCCCGAGAACGTGGAGTAAAATTACGTCACGTCGTTTACGACGTTTGATTGGTCAGTTATCATTTCTTCTCGTTCCAAATATGGTACTTGCGAAAACGAAAATCCACGAGCCTCGGACAAAGCAAACATATGAGAGTTGCACGTTTCAATCCCTTATGAGTTTCTGAGTGCATTCAATATGACACTAGTGTGCTTGAGCAGATGCTTAACACCATTGACTTGACAGAGGCTTCCCGTTTATTTGCAAACTACCTCAGTGATAGCAGCTCACTGGATGTCAAACTTGCATCCAAGATAATTCCCAAGCTCATACTGAATTTGATGGTATTAAAGTCTGTCCAAGCAGAGGAGATGCCCAAACACCTTGGTTTTGTGCCGTATATTGTTCCTGGAAATTTAATTGATATTGCCCTTCTCTTGAGAAGCATGAGCACATTTATCAGATACTGTGGCAGGGCGTGGTAGAAGGTCGGTATAGAATAACGATTACTGATCTCACAATGATGTATAAAATAGCATTAAACCTTTGGGTGCATGCATAGCAGTCCCGCCTGTCTTAATGTTCTAGATAGTATAGTTTCTTACTAGCTTTCTTAATGACTCCAGTTATGTGAGTGTTCATGCATATAGCTTTCTCTTTAAGGATTGTTGCTTATCGTAAGCCCAAGTAGCTTGGTACTGTTGTTTGACTATCAGTAGCTATTTTCCATCCGGCATCGACAGCCTGTTCCATGCGTTCAGATTGTGGGGACGGCGCAATATTTCATCAGCGACTGCTAGATCAAGGGACTCTGGAAAGAAGGCACTACCACTACTCAGTAGGCGCTAACAAGCACGAAGTCTTTGGACCAAGTGCAGGGTTGATCCATTCTGGATATTGTAGTCACTCAGACTGTGATCGTCTTCCAGTCTCTTGCCCGCAAATACAAGACGTTGTGAGTCTGCTGGGCACAGGCACAACTGGTGGATACATGCCTTCACAGTCCTGATGTTATCGCTCGGGTTCACTACCATCGTGATCAGTCTTCCATCCATCATCTTAACGAAGATTTTCATGACAGCTGGTGGAGCGTTAACACTGCTTTCTCGTACAGAACTGCCCTCTTCCAGTTCGTCTTGGCTCAAACCTATAGGAAAGTTATATTCAAAATTCCATTTAATGCACGGGTTTTGTATCTTACAGCCTGGTAGACTATGTGGGGTCCGACGTAGGTCCCAGACTTTAGCTGCTGCAATTATCTCTTCGTTTTTAAGAGACCAACAAAGAAAAAATAAATCAAGTTCCACATGACAAACAAATTTTCGAAATGCCGCCAATATCCATTATTTGCTGGGATCTAACTTGTTTGAAGTGGTACCAAGTACTTAAACGAGTTCTTAAAATCTCCAAGAACGTCGGGGTTTTGAGGGTAAACATATTGTACAAAGTTACCAAATAATAGCCTAAAAGCGGAGCCCCAGTAAGTCATACCTTGTGATCGCGGCTCAATAAGAAATGGTAAACACACATTTACAAGGAATATGACAAATATTATAAACTTACCCACACATTGTACGTGCGATGATCTGTCATACGCCAGAAAATCGTTGCTGTCATGAACAACTGCTTCGGACCCCCATTTGTACACTAGACGTAGACCTAACATTGCAGCCTCCATTGAAGTTGCGTTACTTCGCATCAACAGAGGACACTGTTTGACTTCCCAGCTGAACACATTTTCTTTAAGTTCCTTTCGCAGTACTTCTAGTAGCGGTGAGATCTTCTCCTTTTGTGTGGTGCAAAAGACAACACGAAGATTTCCTGAGCCTTTATCTGTCAACTTCGCCACTGTAAGATCATGGAAACGGTTGATATGTCTGTCGAGAACTTGCTCACAGGAGGGCGTTAGCGTGATCGTTGCCTGGAATGTACCTTTTCCTTTCTTCACAATTTCTCCGTCGATGTATACACGTGCTACTGCATAAAGCCGAAGCTCGTCTTCTTCGTTCTTGATACGAAACACCTGAGAGTATGTGTTTTCCAGCTTGTCGTGCTTTATGGTCTCTCGGATAAAAGTGCAAGGAACACAAGTAGAGAAGACACTTAACTCAAATCTCACCACTTTTGACGGGTCAAATTTTGCAAAATGAATGAGACTCATTAAAACATTAGACGATGAGTGCACCAAATCTTCATCAACGTCATCACGATTAGCAATGATTTCTCTTAGGCAACAGGAAAACAGTTCTAGTCTCTTATACAATCTAATGTCCTGACAACAGTGTTGGAAAAACGGCTTTAGATAGCTAAGCATGGATAACATTGCCAAACTTTCGCCCCACTTCTCAATTTCCGTGTTTGGCTCCTTGTCGTAGTTTTCCATGCATAGTCGTTGGAGAATGTCGCAAGAATCACGCAAAAGCTCAAAAAATCCGTTGTTTTCTTTCGCTGTCCGTACACTGGACACAAACGTATCAAGTGTTTCCTTGGTCAGTCCTCTCAGGCCATTTTGGGGAACTTCTGACATCCTCTTGTCGACAAAGATATCTTTTGCGTTCTGAATAAGGTAAGGGACAATAATCAGGAAGGTTTTGATGGTAGATTCTTCAGACAACGAACAAACTTCTTGGTACCTTTTCTTAATTTCTTGAGGAAGTGGACAGTGATTATCGATGGATTGGATGAGATACTGTGCGTGATTTGTCGATGAAGCTGCTCTTTCCACGTTATCTGCAGATACTTCCAGTTCAATGCAACAGTCCCTGAACACGGATTTGCAAAGATTTTGAATTTTGCGAATGAAATAGTTCTGTGAATCAGCATGCATATTTTTTAAGCCCAATATCTTTTTTGCAACATTCCTTAACTGCCTGATATGCATCTGTCCTCTTAGTGTTACCCTGTAATCTAATGAAAACAACAAAAAATATTCAGTGGAGAATAAAGCAGTGTCTCCAATCAACTGGAAAAAAAAAAGACAGGTAAAAGAATTATTGTAATATATGGCAAATGCAAGCATAGGCACACCAACAGCAAATCTATTTAATTCCTCGGAAAGTGAAAAAAAAAGTTCGCGGGAAATTGACGAATTCAAAGGAAGGAAATGTTGAGCCACCATAAAAGAGAGTCGAAACGTCAATTAGCTAGGGCAGTGCTACAAAGCAACGGGTCAATATTTCCGTTGTTTTTTACCCCATTTCGTTGCCTTCAGCAACGGGCAAGTTACATAAGTAGGTGGAATATGATCGTGCAGGTGAGTGTAGTCCTGAGGACTGTTGTTGACAGTGACTGATGTCTCGAGGACCTGTTCAATAGTCATCTGAGTTGTACCTTTGATTGCATTAAACCCTCGTTATTGACCTGACTTTGCCTTGATGTTATTGGCTAAATGAAAAAAAAAATGACTAACTGTAAAAGTAGTGGGGTAGGCACCGAATTATCCTTTTTTGCGATGGAATCTCATTAACTTGAGGGGGAATACATTAACGCCGATGACGTCATAACCTTTTGTCTTTATCTTATGAATAAAATGCGCAGGAATCTCATTAGGATAGGATAATGTCATAGTTTATTTTCAGGTCACGTGCTATTTTTAGTTGGTTTAACCGGTTTTACAGGTTTTTGCTATTTTTAGATGGATGATGTCATAGTTTATTTTAATATGTGTGTCATATCCTTATGTGGGTATGATGCCATTGTTTATATTACTTTAATTCAATTAGGATTTTACACATGGATCAGTAATCTGGAGGAAAATGGGTATTCAGCAGTCTTCACAATTAATAGAGCTTGATCGCTATGGTATGATGGCGAGGTCCACAACTCTCTCTAATGAGATAACATCACTCAAGGGAACATTTTGAGAACTACCCGGATCAACAGTATCTAAGCTGAAAGAAATCAATTATGATCTTTTTCTGCGGAGCAGAATTTTCTCAAACTTTTAACTTTCTGATAATTATTTTGTCTAGTGCGCGTGAATTTTCAACCAAAAAGCAATAAAAATGTGTAATTAAAAAGATGAACTGCTTTATAAGTCACAGTCCTTAAGTTATCCATTTATCTCATAGTACTTAGTACTCAAAGTAACATTACAACAAGCCCCAGCATCAAAAAAGCAAAATGAGAGTGGTGGTGATCATTTTCGGCCACCATTTTCAGTCGCCCTCCTTACAAAACAAGTACAGCCGCTCTTGTATCCTATGGCAGCGTCGATTTTAGAAAAACTCATCTCTCACTTTTTGGCCACTTGATCGGTTTACAGTTCATCAAACACTAATTATGAGCAAATGCTTGCATGGCCACTGATCCTAATCTATATTTGCATATGAACCCTACATGCGGAGAAAGCTCATGGGACAGCCTTTAAACGTCTACTTTTAGCAATAAAACAATAGTTGACAAAAGTTCTAAGAAATGATCAATTGAACAACGCGTCTTAATAAATGTTCGCAATAAAACTAGACACGAGATACCATTGTTAAAACTTTATTAAAAAACAATTACAAAAAGAATTAAATACCCCGCAATTTGAAAGGGATCAAAAATAGTTGGCTTACGTTATAAGAAATAATCAGCCTTAATCACACGACCTGTGAATGCTTGCTAATAACCATTTAGACATTTCTTTAGAGATATATGAATACTCCACTGCAAAGTGTATCAACAACCATTTGATGATTTTGTTATACGTCTATTGAGCATTCGTTTGGTTCTTTCCTAGGAAAGACCTCTGGGATCGTCTTTGTGCAAATAAATCCATTTCGATTTTCCATTGCAAAAGTACGAGTACGATGGAAGAAACGGATCATAAAGATGCCTAGTACTGCGCTACATTTCCGTGATCCAAAAGTCTTTTGGTAGGGTTTGGCAGCGGGGCGCTCCTTGCACTTAATTTTGTACAACGGGATAGGCTGCTTCAGACCAAACTGAATCTAAAGGAAATGGCCGTGACTTTTTTGCAATTTGTGGGGAAGATTTGACTACAGGAGGTGATTTTACTGATGATTTAGCGTCACAGGTAATGTTTTCCCCGTTACTGGTCGTTTCGACTGTTTCGTCCGATTTCGCGGAGTTGTTAATAGTCAGATATCGACGACTGGAGCCGAAGATGCCACTCAATACTTTCTTATCACTCGGCGTGTCTGGGCGACTGTCAACGAAGATATAACCAAACGCTCTTTCCGTTTCTTGAAAATACGTTGACATGAATCGCGGGCGATTTTTGTCAAACATGCGTTCGGCAATGATACCGATTTGTTTTCGATCACTAGGACTTCGGAAAAGAGCCATGTACTGAGCATTTCGGCTAACGTCCGTGTTAAATGTTCCCTTTGGAAACATATTTTGTAGTAAAAGTATCACACTAGTATTTCTATGTCGGCCTTGAGTAAACAGAAAGGAAACGAGAGGGCTATCTGTTGCTAATAATAATAATAATAATAATAATAATAATAATAATAATAACTTTAATAGTAACATCCTCGTGAGGTTTTTCAGGAACTATTTACAAACTATTTCCAATTTATAAAAGCAAAAATGACAATAAAAACTCAAAATCACAATTTATGATGGTATTCTACTAAAATCTAAAGCTTATGAAGGAAATGTCTGCCTCAATAGTGTGTCTTTCAGGGCCATAAGATCATCAAACACCAGCACATTGTAAAACTTTGGGTCAATTTCCCGAAGATATTCTTTAAACTCTGGAAGGCCACGAATAAACTGAATTTCCTTTCCGACAGATGACTGCATCACTTTGTATCTATCCTGCTACTAACTGTAGTATTACCATCTTCGCCTCGGTTTCTTGCTCTCGCAAAGAATGTGACCCGCTGTGAGAATTTTTCAACGAAAAATGTTGTACCACACTGAATGGGGCCCACCACGAGCAGTGAAAATTTATGTCGAAACATAAATTCAGGATATGCCTTGGTTTCCAGGGAAACATCGTTAGTTAATTTGGGTCTCTTGACTAGACAATGCTGAGGTTTTTCCGTTTCTTTGACAGCTGCAATAGTTCGTTTTCGTTGTCTACTTGTTTCCTATTTCGTGTGTAATACTTATGGAAAAAACCGGGGAAACTCCTTGTGTGATACCCAGACTTTTCTTAGATCCGGAAAATACTGCTGCTTTTAACCATTGCTTTCTTTCGTAGCTTTTTAATCGATGCACTTGACGCAGGTGATAACTCAAGAGAGTAACTCTGGCTTGCCACTTACTGGGCAATCTCTCTTGAATTTATACGGCATCCTTACCACACGAGAACCTCCCACATACTAACGGAAATAAGTTATTTTCCTGTTTATATAGCTTTTATGTCATCACTAGTTCTGATACAATTCTTGTCAATCGTGATGTAATATTAGGGTCGTTACGAGGTCGATGTAGGGTCGATATAAGATAGATTATTATTTAGGGAGGGGGAGAACGCTTAGCAACCCCGCCTTCACCAATTCTCTGTAAAAAAGGCGCGTCACTTTCTGAAGTTTAGTTTACTATCAGATTGCGTGCGGTTCAAACTAAAAAATGTGGAACAGTAACCATTCATCATATCCTCCTTCAACAAAGTCATGGAAATTTGGAAGCAAAAAGCGAAGAAAGCGATTTCTCCCAAGAAAGCAAAGTATCTCAAGCTAGCCAAGGAACGCAGTCTTCCCAAGAAGAAACAGAGCACTTAGAGCATTGGTCACGCATTTTTGATGAAGCCGAGAAACGCCATGAGACCCAGCTCAACGCATTGATCAATGAGTACGAAGGGAACGGAGATTCAGAAAATGTGGCTCGTATTAAAGCCGAGAATGCTCTTTTTCTTGTTTACAGAAAAGAGATGAGAAAAGTACTCTTAGAGTATCTACAGTGGATGCGTGCGACGAAAAAAGATCCCACCTTCCGAAAAGTGATGGAAATTCAAAAAGAGCGTAAAGATACACAAGGATTTGATTTGCTGGAATCGACAGAACTAGCGATCGAAAAGCCAAAATTCTTACTCAATCGACTGTATGAAAAGCAGCCCATTCCACAAGATGAAGACAAGACCTACTAGGAAGTGTTATAGAATTTGTTTTTTCTGGACCTCTGTATTGTTGCGTTTCAATAAAAATTGCAAACAACCAAACTTTAAGTCTGTTTTATTGATGACTTCACAATCTTTACAACCTTTTGTCTATATAGTATAGAACTAAGATAGACAAACACACTGACTCAAAATCAAGACATGAACTCACCTTCATTACTTTTACAGACAACGCTTGTTTTGAATGTCATTCAATTTCCATTGGTTTATCGTCTTTTTTCACTACTTCTTCGGGGCATTCTGTTTCTGCTTGTGGTCCCTAAAATCCTTGCTCTTGTAGCCTGCGTGGCAGGCGCAAAAAGGGGAGGGAGAGGGGGAGGGAGAAAAGGACGAAAGAGGGGAAAGGGAAGGGAGCCTTCCCCTCTCTCCCCTACCCCCCTCCCTTTTTCCCTTTTTCCCTATCCCCTACCCGTTTCGACGCCTGCTACGCAGGCTATGCTCTTGAGGCCATTAGGTCCGTCATGTATACAACGCAAGATAGGACTCTGAAGATCACCATCAAAACCATCTAGCTCAAGTGAAGTAAGAAATATGCTGGTCCAAGTCATCTTTGGTAGCTCGCTGACGTACATTTCCCACGAATGACCAAGCTTAAAGCCAGGAGCATTGCACACACTTTCAACATTGTCCAGGACAGCATTTAGATCAATTTTTTCCACTACATCTTGTCGGTACTATAACCAAGAATCCTCTTTATCCATCATAAGACACGAATGTTTTCTTTGACTTGGGTGCTGAATAGCACAGCCCTAACAGCGATCGATTCAGCTCTTCTTCTTGAATGGGTTCGTCAACCATTTTGGCATAAGTCAGTTGGAACATATGGCCGATAAGACTTGCTATCCTTTGCCGTTGAACTTGTTCCACTTCATCGACAGCCAGCAGAGGTCTAGCGCATGAATCTACAACGATATTAGGCACCATCTTGTAATAAATTCACCAGTAATAGACAATACGTGAATGACGCGCTTACAATGTTACGAAACAATAGAAAAAAATGGAAGGTAAAAATAAACCATGATATCATACCTAAATAAGAACATGACCCACACCGGTTATGTTATGAAGCAAGAGTGTCCCATCATTGTGAGATATTGTGATTTTATTCCTCTTAGATTTTGTTATTAATAGTTTCACTCGTCTGTCAGAGCGACAGAGAACTTGATGACAGATCGGATTAAAAACTAAAGCTTATAGATTCAAGACAGTCACGATTTTGTGTAGTGTGTGAGCGAGCCATTGTACTGTGAGGATCGAAGCTGTGAAATAAACCCTGTTTTGCTTTAAACTGTGATATCGTGAAGACCAGCCCTTCGGCATTCACGACAAAGTGGCACCTCCGACGGGACGCTGAGAAAATAGATACAGAATATGGAGGCCAAGCTTAGCGCAAAGCTACAGTTGCTTTAACAAACCACAGAAAAAACTAAGGATGTTGCTGTTAGCGATAACTTGGAAAAGACTCGTTGACACAAAGAAGCCTTGCAGACTATAGTGGCTGGTGGTGAGGAGTTAAAGACGGATATAGAGCAAGAAAAAATGGAAAAGGGAGAATCTGTGGACGAAGTAAAAGAGTGGGGAGAGAAAAAACCGAAGGTAAGATTGACATTGTGGACAATGACATCAAATTCTTAGAGGCTCGTATCAAAGAAATAGTCGCTCGTTCTAAAAACGAAGAACGGGAAACCACGGAATATCACTTAGCTCGAGAACGTGAGGAGCAGCTAAAGTTTCAGCGGCATCAGCTGGAACAAAAGGCAGAATTCTCTAAGGCCTAAAACTCAACGCCAGATTTGCCGCATAAACAAAGCGTGAAATTACCAAAGCTCGTGATAACCAAATACAAATTGGTTGTCGTTTTGGAACAAATTTGAAGCAGAAATTGATAGCACCGATCTACCAGCAGTCACGAAATTTGCCTGTCTCAAGGAGCTAATAGAGCCACGAGTTCGTAAAGGAATAGATGGCCTTCCCTTCACTACAGAAGGATGTGAGCGCACAAAAAGGATTTTGAAGAGTAATTATGGGAAGATGAGCGAGATCGTGAACGCATATATTGAAAACATTCTTGCGCTTCCATTCATTTCCGGAACTCAACCGGCCAAAGTACACGACTTCTATGAAGCTTTGCTCTACAATGTTCAGTCGCTCGAGGAATTAAAGCTGAATTAGTACAGGGTCACCCAGAATGGCAGTCGTGGAATTTCACGTAATTGCTTAACACGCTCCGTGAATGGAAGGAAATCCATTCCCGAGAAAATGTGAAGATACGCGATACCTTAAGAAGTTTTCATTAGGGAACTTAAGAT
Organism: Porites lutea; assembly: GCF_958299795.1. Lineage (NCBI taxonomy): Eukaryota > Metazoa > Cnidaria > Anthozoa > Scleractinia > Poritidae > Porites > Porites lutea. Next base: position 39,571,225 of record NC_133202.1, read on the forward strand.
AGAGACGTTTTCGGGGCGACGGCAACTTCAACCGGACGTGACATCATCATTTGTTAGATATTGCGCATGCTCGTGCTCACCACCTTGCCGTCGTGGTCCCGTCGACGACGTGAAACTGGTCTGTTTGGCGTTGTGGCGAAAACGTGAGTATTTAACTTTCATTTCAATCAGGTTTGTTGCGTTTAGCAACCAACATTTTGCAGATTATCGTTCTTAAATTGTCCTTGTTTTCTTTGAGGCACATTTCAAGCTCGATTTCCAAGCTCTGTTATCTAAACTTACATCTTTGAATGTTTCTATGTTTTCGCAGGGTCAAGATCCAACTTGGCAAACAGCCAACCGTAAGTGAGCTTGACATGGGACAAAATTTTCCCACGAGCCAAATAAAAGTATCCAGACAAAAAATATGAACTCCGATATTTCAATTGTGAGTTTTTAGTTCGCTCTTTTCGTTAGAATATCGTATAAATGAAACGCATTGAAAATTATATAGAATAGTAGGTAATACCACGTACTAACTCGGCGTGGGAATACTGAAATGAAGTTGTTCCCGTTGTTGTTGTTGTTGCATGCAAGTATTTCCCGGGAATTATTTAATAGGGACTTTAAGATTCGCTACGGCAAGGGGCTACTACGGCTACATAAGGTCAAAATCACTTCCGGTGACGTCACCACGCGAGTTGCAGTACGGCTTTTCCCCCGTAGCCTCGTTTTCCGCTGCGTCAAACTGCCTTCTTTGCCGTACTCTTCACTACGTGAGTATTAACTGTCATTTCTTTGCCATTTTAAAGCTTATTTCGCTTTTCTGAGAAGCCCACTCCAAAGACTAAGTACTTAGTCATACTTAAATATTCCTTAGGTATTATTGCTTCGTTATTTAAGTGAAAACTCAAAGGATTTGGATACGTTATAATCACGGCTGCAGACAAGAAAACCTCGTAAGAGAGCTTATTTAAGCTTATAGAAGTTTTAGTTCCAATAGGTGATTGTCAAGACTTTAATTTCACGAGTACCTATCAAAAAAATATTTTTATCTTTTGGCTTATCTGCCAGGGATGTTCTCAGTAACAACTTGTTTAGCTTTGAGAATAAAATTTTTATAATTTACCGGCGCTAGAGCGAGCGAACGCTCATTTATTACACGTATTAAAGTTGTGTGACATTTATATTTGTTCAATCCCGACAGATTTAAACTAAATGTTCAATCCCGTCGCAATCGTTCCTTGGTAGCATCTTATAACATCAGGGATTTGTAAAGCCCGTGCAAGCCTTGGGATGTCAGCTTTCTTGAAACGAAATTCTGTCAGACATTCATCTTCGTTGAAATTTTGAAGGTCGAACTCGGGATACAAATGATTTAGCAGATAAAGGTTTTCTGAGCTATACGAATTATATAACAACAGAAATTCAGCATCATTTATAAAATTCATGCCATAAGAAAGCACAGCAAGGTCTGTTATTTCTTTAAACGAAACCATTGAAGAGAAATCAACCAAAACCTAGACGGGAAAACTAGTCCTGTTGTCCGAGTTTGTTTACATTTTGTGTCGGTTGTGACGTTGCCGTACCGAGCGTAACTTAACCATTTGAGTTTTGGCGGGAGACCGCGTAGTCGCCCCAACCCTTCCCGGTTACAACAGCCGTATTAGAGCTATGCCGTAGCGAATCTTAAAGTCGCTAATACCAAACTAAGAATACGGTTCCTTGGTAGCATTTTAATGTTCCTGTAATTTGCAAGGCTTCGGCAAGCCTGTGGAGATCATTTTTTTACAACACGAAATTCTGCCTTGAACTCAGCTGCATCCCGCATGTTTTTTAGCGTGAACGGATCGTAACTGTCCCGAGGAAAATCGGGATTTTTGGACTCATAATTTTCCCACAAAACGAGAAACTCTTCATCCGATACATGTTGTCTGCATAGCAAATATTTATTCTCTTAATTCTTTATGTGAAGCCATATTTTCCTCTTCGGTATTCTTCTAATTAAAGGCGCCGTCCTTCTGAGTTCACTGCGATCTTAATGTTCTATTTTTGACGGGGAGCGACGGCTGCCTTAGTTCCAGGCTTTCTCTGCCAGTCCGGTCGCCGTCGCCCCGACGGCGACCGGACTGGCAGAGAAAGCCTGGAACTAAGGCAGCCGTCGCTTAAACTTGAAAGTTAAAACTTAAACTTAAAAGTTTCCTATTTGGAGGAAAGCAACGGAAATGCGACTCGTGGTTGTGTTTACTGCCGTGAAGTATCGCACAAAGCTAAAGATTGTATAGCCTGTGTACAGACGTCCCCCCTCCCTCAGGAAAAATCGGGAGAGGAGACGTCTGTGAATCACCGTCGTTAATCGTGTTCCAGTATACATTTGCATAAATTATTTTTTTGTTTTTTCGCCGACAGTTAAAAAGGTACATGTAGATCGAAAAATAGCTCTGGCATCTGTGCACAGGCTAGCCGAACATCTTCACGCAATGTCCACCCAAAAATCCAGATATAAGATCTCTGATTACAGTCAAGCCAGGTCAAGCGTACCTCCCAAGATCCCATTAATGTATTTATTATTCCAAAGTTGAATCGTTGGTAGTTGTAGATTTCAGATTCATCTCTGTGTGCATTCTTGCATGCGTAATGAGCCGTGAATTCACACGCGATTCAGTTACGAAATTTCTACCAGCTCAGTTTCCCTGAATTTGATGTAAATGTCATCTAAGACATTTAATCCATTCAAAGATTTTCAATCTGACCAAATGCAGAGAAGTTCTCTTAAAATATTCACTGCTCATTACGCATACAGGAATGCCGATTTAAATTTGACACCAGTTACGGGAACGACTAACGGATTCATTTATACAAATCATCAATTCATTAACAGAATCTTTTTGGGGTAAGCTTGACCTGCCTTGGCTCTTAACGTTGGATTTTGTATGCCTTCTCTTTTATTTACAATACCGAGCAGCAAACATCGGTGGTAACTTCTCATGCCTTTTCGAGGGCCAAATACAAATACCGGTAAACAAATATGAATGTCCACAAAGGCTGAGCTTTTCCCCGGGGAATCTATTCTGAGGTTCATTCACCAAACACAACGCCGGAAATTATTTGCGTCATGGCATTAACATTACAACCAATCACAGGCTGTCCCCAATATTCAGTGGAAACGGGAACACGATTTTCGTCGGCGATTCACAGACGTTTCCTCTCCCGATTTTTCCTGAGGGAGTGGGGACGTCTGTACACAGGCTAAAGATTGTACCGCCATTACTAGCGTTGAAGATCGTAGGAAATATCTGCCGGAGAAAAGGCTGTGCTACAATTGTACTGGTCAAGATAGAGCAACCAATTGTCGGAGCAGAGGAAACTGCGCGAATTGCAAGCAGAGGCACCACACCTCAATCTGCAACCGAAATAGTCAACTATTAAATGAGGGGGCAGCAATGACAGCCGCACACGTGGGGGAGAAAGTTTGCCATCCAGTCGTCGTTGTTAAAGTTAACGGAGTCAAATGCCGCGTATTGCTCGATACTGGCGCTACTGGAACCTACATTTCAGCTTTGTTGGTGGATCTTTTGAAAGTTAAACCAGCTCGGACCCTTACGCGCGGTATCAAGACGATCATGGGCCTGGTTACCAAGCGCATTGAGACTTACGATGTTAAGATCAGTGACACTCAAGGAAGGTTTTGGGCCTGGTTACCAAGCGCATTGAGACTTACGATGTTGAGATAAGTGACACTCAAGGAAGGCTTACGCTACCAGTCTGCGCTACGAAGATTGAACAACGAGAACTTTTATCGCTAGAGAACCCTTACTATACAGAAATGCTGAAACGTTATTCACATCTTAAGGGAGTCCAAATGGAAGAAACTGACACTAAGAAAATTCTCCCCATCCATGTTATACTTGGCACTAATGAGTACACAAAAATCAAGATGGCTGGTTATCAACGTGTGGGAGAAATTGGAGAGCCCATTGCTGAACAAACCAGGTTCGGCTGGACAAAAATGTCTTCTGGTGCTCAGGTGGACATTGAAAACATGTTCCTCACACAGACATCGGTCGCCGACTATGAAGAATTGTGCCGCTTGGATGTCCTTGGGTTGGAAGACACGCCCATTGGTGACCAGAGAGTCGTCCACCAGGAGTTCCTTGAACAACTGAAACGCAGTGCAGAAGGGTGGTACGAAACATCTCTCCCATGGAAAGGAAACCATCCCCCCCTTGCCAGAAAATAAGTTGGGTAGCCTCAAACGCCCCCCCCCCCCCCCTTCAACCTTTTTACAACAACTTAAACGAAACGGCAAGTTTGAAGAGTATGATGCCATAATCCGTGAGCAGCGTGAAGAGGGGGTTGTAGAGGGAGCAGAAATGCCTGCGCAAGGAAAAGAATTTTACATTCCCCATAAGGCTGTCATTAGAGAGAATGCAGCAACCACAAAGATGCGTATTGTTTACGATGCCTCTGCTAGAGCCAAGGATACAGCTCCTTCCCTTAACGGTTGTCTAGAGACAGGACCGCCCTTACAAAACCAGATTTGGAGAGTGCTGGTCCGCGGAAGATTTTATGCAGTAGCAATAGGAGGAGACATTAGAAAGGCGTTCCTTCGAGTGCGCATCGGTGAAGAAGATAGAGACGCCTTGAGATTTCATTGGATTGACAGAGAGAATCCTGAGAAAGTACGTACGCTGCGTTTTTCGCGTGCCTTGTTTGGTCTGGACCTATCACCCTTTTTCTTGGGGGCGTCATTCAGCATCACCTGGAAATTTGTAAGCCGGATTATCCTGAGACAGTACCAGAGATTGAGAGGGGATTGCACGTGGATGACTTACTGACTGGGGGTCCTACAGTTGAAAAGGCGCGACAAGTTAAGAACACTACAACAGAACTATTTGCAAAGACCACCTTCACCTTACACAAATGGAGCTCAAACGCTAGAGAGCTAGAATTAACCTAAGCAACTGACAGTGAAGTTGGGCTTACTTACGCTAAAGAACAGCTAGGAGAAAAACCAGGTGCGTGTGGCCTTCTGGGATTCCGATGGAATAAAGAAGATGATAAAATAGCTGTAACCTTCCTTAACCTTCCTTACAAAGATTGCTGACCCTAACAAAAGAGATGTGCTTTGCAAAATTGAGAAGATCTACGACGCCATCGGCCTTGCTGTGCCTGTAACCCTACAAGGAAGATCAAGTTGAAGTGCCCAGGTCCTTAGCTGTAGCCGGAGAAGAAATCCGTGAAATTACTCTTCATGCCTTTGGCGATGCAAGTGGACAGGGATTAGCAGCAGCTGTTTATGTAGTGGCCCAGCAACATTCAGTGGTGACGCAGGGACTCGTCGCAGCGAAGGCACGTCTCGCCAAAGAAAGTTTTACTATCCCCAGACTTGAGTTAGTGGCTGGTCATATGGCGGCCAACTAGCTAACTAATGTACGAGAGGCGCTGATCGGGTTTCCAGTTAAGTCCTTCTACGCATGGCTAGACAGTAGTGTCGCCCTACACTGGATAAGGGGCTCCGGGGAATACAAAGCAGTTTGTCAGCAACCGCGTCCGTAAGATCAGAGAGAAAACTGAAATCACATGGAGGCATGTACCGAGCCAAGAAAACCCTTCAGACTTGACAAGTAGAGGAGGACTAGTGAAGGAGGATAACTCGTTGTGGTGGAATGGTCCGACATGGTTGAAGGAACAAGACAGCTGGCCACCGGACGTTGTTACACCGCAAAATGTAATATTAACGCAAAATGTAATACGAATCGCCGCAAAATGTAATACTAACGCAAAATGTAATAACATTGACGCAAAATGTAATAAAATTTTCAACGCAAAATGTAATAATCTTTCAACGCAAATTGTAATAACTTTTTTAACGTATAATGTAATAACGCAAAAAGTAATAATTTCCGAAATAACAACGTGCATGCTATTTCAAAATCGGTAGTGTGGCTCAGTAATCAGTAGCTGATCCAGATCTTCATGTGAATTATTATAATTACTATTATCAATATTCATATTAATAATAGTAATAATATTTATTTTCTTCTTCTTTTTCTTCTTCTTCTTATTATTATTAATGAAATAACGGTTGAAACGTCGTGTTACTTCCGTGATGAGCTAGTCTCCCTCGCAGGCGTGTTTTCTCTCGTCACGCAACACTCTTCCCCAACAAAGGAGAAGGAGCGTTGTGTGACGAGACAAAAATGGCTACAAGAGCTTGCTGTACTGTACCACAACTGTAGCAACTGAGAGACTTGGTATAATTTCAGGTGTTGAATTTAATTCAGTCAAATAAAATAGCTGTTGTCGAAAACAAGTATAGAATCAACCTTCAAAGCATAATTCAAATGCATTTAAAATATAAGATATCTGTCACACTTTTTTTTCATGAAAACCAGACAACTTTGGCTGTAGCTTACTTTTCCTAAGTTCTCACTTAATAGAGGCTGAATTGTTCCAAATGCTGTTTTTTAGGTCCAAGTTTCTTTTATGTTGAAGTTTCCAAGCTTTGCAAAGTCAAATCAGTTTGCCTTGTAAGGCAGTTGTCGTTTGCCTAGAACAGATAGCGCAAAATATTTTTAGTTAGCCCAGTAACGCACTTTTGATTGGAGTAGAGCTAAGCTGATGCACAAAACATTGAATTTGCCTGGCAAGGCAGTTGTGGTTAGAAGACAGGCCATCCTCCTTTTTTCTCCGTTTAGCGTCGTCCGACCGACCCAAATTTTTGGCATTTTCAAAAACAAAGTAACGACGTAGTTAAACCATTTTTCACTTGAAATAATTCTTTTAATCTGAAACATGAAAGATGAGCATAGCAACAGCATAGAGAAAAACAGGAACAAAGACATAAACATTTTTTACAGTATATTGTGTATTTTGTTAATCCAAATATGTGAATGTTAACTTTTAACGTCGTCCTGGGGTACCAGGGCCTCCTATTATGAGACTTCTTGTGATTTTGTTTTTTAGGTTTTGTTTTTTCAATCCGACCGACCGACTCAATATCAGGAAACGCATTCGACGCTAAACGAAACCTTGAATTTTCTCAGCAACGCAATCGCCATTGGCTTAGAGTTGACGGCACCAAATCTTGAACTGAGAGATCCATAAAAAGTGCGCAATTTAGTCTTTTTAGGGCCCACCATTTTTTACCACTTGAGGGGGGAGGGTGTATGGGTAATTTGGTTTGGGTTAGAATTTTAAGATAATTATGGGAAACTGTCCACATACCCCTCCCCTAAGCCAACATTAACACCTATTTCTCACTTAAAGCGAAATGTCGGCTTAGGGGACGGCTAGGTGGGCACTGTATTGGGACCTGTATTACATTCAAATCAGCGGAAACAAACGTCCCATTCGGTTCCCTAAAGATGATTACATCTCCTCATTTCAACTGTTTCATTGTAATATTAGCAATAATAATAATAATAATAATAAATAGTAATAGTAATATTAACATTATTAATAACATTAATATTAATATCAATAATAATAATAGCTTATAATTTAATTGAAGATCTGAATTCGCTACTACCGATGACTAAGCAACAATACCGATTTTGGAATAGCATGCACGTCATTATTCGGAAATTATTACATTTTGCGTTATTACATTATGCTTTAGAAAAGTTATTACAATTTGCGTTGAAAGATTATTAGATTCTGCGTTGAAAATTTTATTACATTTTGCGTCAATGTTATTACATTTTGCGTTAGTATTACATTTTGCGGCGATTCTTATTACATTTTGGGGAGATTATTACATTTTGCGGCGTAACAGACATCATAACGGTTGCAAGCCCAGAATCTAACGCAGAAGCGAAAGCTTCCAAGCAGATTTTTGCCTAAGCAGTAGAAAGCAACGATGTTATGGACCAACTGTTACTAAGATCATCCCTTTGGCGCACATTGAGAGTGGGGCCGTGGGTCGCACGATTCTTGCGCAACAGCAAATCCCTAAGAAATCAGAACCTGCATCCAAACCGAAAAGAGGTTCTCGAGTGCCGTGGAAGAATCCAGGGAAACTATCCCCTCTATCTCCCTGACAGTGCTATCTACATCATCCTATCTTAATGAGATGCATGACGTCATCGGCGTAAATGTATCCCCCGCAAGTTAATGAGATTCCCCCGCAAAAAAAGGATAATTCAATGCCTACCCCACTACTTGTAAAAGGTATATTTCTTCCAAAATCGGCCGGATATCCGTAGCTTTCGCACCTCTGTCACTCGAAAACAAAGGAAAACCTTGAGACAACTAACCTTGTTTTAACCTCTCTAGGTCTTTTCTGAGAGCGGCAAGATCTGTCACTACGATATTCGTTTTCAACCAATGCTGCAAAATAATTTCCAGTTGTTCGTCCTCGTCCTTCTGGAATTTTGTCAAGCGATTCATGCATTCTTCAGGCATCTCAAGCAACTTTGCTATTGGAATAACGTTAAAAATGGTATTCTGTACATCTAGCAGGCTCCTTACATAGCCACGCAGATCTGTTGAAAAAATACATAGTTATGAGGTCAGAAAAGTGCTTACAACTTCGACTTCTTTTTACTGTCATAGCAAGACACATTTTGAACAATAGGTGCGGTTACACACACCAAGTTAAAGGGCATTTCCCACGGTAACTGAAGCCTAGGTGACGTGAATTTACCAAAATAATTTCGCCTTATTGCAGGAGTAATTAACAATAATTCCGCGAGCCCGAATGGGCTCTGACTCAGAGGCGATGAGGGCGAGAGGAATAATTGTTTTAGTAAAATCCAACTAGTTGGTCAAAAATATCGAGACAAAACAACTTTAGTTAGCAAAACGCGATTAAGCCGCTATTGTTTTGGTTTTCAAAGCCGGCGCTTTTCTCTACTACTTGGCTATAACATATAGTCTAGTGTGATCATAGACCACTAGTTGGAGTTTACTAATATGAGATATCTTGTTATGTTGGCCTTTTCCGGTTAGTTCAAACAACTTAGCTAAGGTATGGTCTAAATTGTTTCTTAACATTGGCATTTGATTTGAAAGTACAGTCGACTCCCGATAATTCGAACCTTCAAGGGAAATAGAAAAAAGGTCGAGTTATCGGGAGTTCGAGTTATCGAGGGTAAAATTATATGGAAAATGATCTGAAGGGAAATGAAAATTACTTCGAGTTAACAGGAGGTTCGAGTTGTAGAGGGTTCGAGTTACCGGGAGTCGACTGTACAGTGTTTTTAACATTCCATTTCGAGTTTCCATTAAAATATATTATTGGTAAATGTCATTCCTGCATAATCTATTTCAAACAACCATACCGTAAAATTCCGAGAATAAGAGGGCCTTTGAAAAATACAAGTCTCGGGGCTTATTTTCGGTATTTTACGGTAGTAGGAATGTTTTAGGTAGTAGGAATGTTTAAGGCCTCTTTGTTGCGGCCTCTTGGCACGCGAATAGTGTATAATAAAGAGCGCGCAAGCAAACTAGCTCTCTCTGGCGCCAGACAGTTTTTCTCCCCTACAAATCAGATTTTCACTCCTCATTTTCTTATTTTATTTTCTTTCCGGCACCAACACCACCACCACATTTCTATTGTTTCTCCATCACACCCATCACCAATAGCACATGACTTTATCTTAATGATATTTGTGCGCATTTTATTCATGAGATAAAGACAAAAGGTTATGAAGTCACCGGAGTTAATGTATTCCACCAGAAATTAAAGACATTATACCGCAAAAACTAGGCCTCAAACAGTCCTACTATACTACTTAACACTGGTGATATCAAAATCGATCATTGTTTAAATATCGGAAAAGAGAGGACATGACCAAGGGACAACAGACTGGCAAAATACACTCGCTATAACAAGGTTTCGGTATACCAAGGTTCTTTTCCGTATATCCAACTATTACTAGTTATATGAATATCGTTCGTTATACCGTTATATAGGGGTTTGTCATAATTACGGATGTCCATCTAGATCAGTACTAAAATTAACAATTCACTTTGCGGTTTCACTTTTGGACGTATCCGTGGAAATTCCCCATGGTAAAGTTATCTCGAAAAGGGTCACTTACCACGGTAATAGTGTCCCTTGTAACCTCACCAAGTATAACAAAACAACCTTCGGTAGCAATTGTAGCAATCTGCTGTCACTGAAATAGTACAGCAAGGACGAAATACTATGAAAACGGGCGTCCGCAGGTTTGCATTACTCCATCTTTTGGTATCCAAAACCCAAAACACTTTTAAAGTAAATTAATTATCATGCTTATTAGCTGAGACAGTCCGGTTTACCTTGCTCGCTGAAATGCCTCTCACTTGTATGTCCATACTCTCCTCGTACAATGACCTTCCCACACAGAATTCTGACATCTTTATTCCATTCAAGAGGAATTCTCATAACCTTTCCTTCATGCCACCAATCATAAGAATTAACGATGAAACTTGTACTTTCTTGCTGATTGTCGGCTAGTTGGTAGTCTTCCCCAAGTCGAACATTAATTTGAAGGGTTTCATTGTTGTAGATGCTCTTTTGTTCTTCCTGACTGGGGCGTACATGCAGCTCTTCAAACCCTTCTATCTTTAGTTGCATCAAAGCAGACGACATCTCGTCTTCTTTATAGAACTGCTCTTGGTAGATTTCTTGGCTAACAAACAATAGAGCAAGTTCGTCATACACTGAAGAGGGATTGCTCTTCTTGACCAAAACTGACAAAGTGTAGTTAAATGCTAGAAGGTTGAGCCTTGATACAATGTCTTTGGTGTGAAGCAGAGTTAATCTGCTCAATCTGTACAGAATTGCAATGATTGAAAAGTGCTCAATTTCAATAACTGCTTCTGTGTTTGCTTCGTTGATCTTTGACTTGTGAGTGATGTCTTGCCAGGTGATCTTTTCGCCACCAGTCTTTGAGCCGTGCAATATGAGAACGTCATGCCGATTAAGATTCATGTTTAACTTGCTTGTCAACGTCAAAGGCTTGCTGAAATATGTACCACTGGGTTCGAGCTTGATGATGGAAGCGCCAAACATGACATCATTCTCAAGATCCTTAAGGACCAAATGTCCATAGAACTTGGAAGGGTCTTCAACTGTTAAGTGCACAGACATGGAATTGTCGACAGCTCCCGGCGGGAAAGTTAGTTTGACACTTCCGCCAACCACTGCTCCACCTTTACTGGTTATTGTGCTGCGAAAAACTCCTGTGTCGTTCCTCAATGAATAATCTTTGATGATCACTGGCGACAAACCTAATCAAAATATAGTGAAGAGAATATTAACAAACTACATATTAATGGGATCAAGAGAAAATATTGAGACAGACAGGGAATCTTAGTGCGTTGGCCGGGATATGTGAATTTCACTTAAGTTATTTTTAGAGGTTGTAATTAAATGGAAATCTAATTCCTGAGACGTCCGCACATTTTAATCGATTATTTGAAACCTCATCAATTTCACGCGCACCTGCCTCAAAGCAAACAACAAAATATTTTAATAACGACTGTTGAATTTTCTGTGAAATGTTTGAACCCTGGAGTATTTCATAAGTAGGTTGAGTATGATCGTCCGGGTGAACGTAGTAATGAATGGGACCGTTATACTTGACAGCATAGTCTCTCCAACGGACACTCCGTTGAAGAGTTAACAGTGACTGACGTTTCGACAACCTGTGCGGTTGGTATTAAACTCTGGTTATTGACCTGTCTGTCAGTTAAGGCGCGATGGCATTGGCTATGAACACACGTTATGTCACTGATGCGTTTCGGTCCGTGCCAGAGTTACACAGTCAAAAAATTATTGTTAGTCAAATTGTAGGCTGTCCAGTCATTCTCTCGTCGTTAGTTTTACTTGAGTCTGGCAATAAGTCGCCTCGAGCAAAACTGGTGTACAAAATATGTGAAATTCACATATTTTTATAGGATTGGTTAATGTTATTGAATATAATATGGCTTGAATGACGTGGCCACTAAATGGAGGATTTCGTTCACCAGAAAAATTTGTTGCTGTGATGATAAATAAATCAAAGCCGTTAAAGCACTCGTAAATTAGTCGCACTGTATGAACGAAAAACCAAAAAACATGCACGGTCGGAGACCTTCCCACGTAACCACACATGGCCCCTGTTTTCGTCGTTGATTTTATATATTCTCTAAATAAGGTGCATTAGAGAGATAATAATAATAATAATAATAATAATAATAATAATAATAATAATAATAATAATAATAATAATAATTAACAATTATTCTTTGAAATCGAGGTAAATAGTGGCTAAATATTTACCGGGAAGGGTAAATATTCCCAAAGCCACTATTCACCGAGATTGAAAAGAATAATTGTTTAGTAAATACACACGAAGTGATCTCAACAAAGTCAGAGAGGAAACCATTAAAAAGTACGATTTGATTGGCGGATCAAATCACGTGAAAGCTTAAAAATTGATCTTTGCAGAATATCCAAACAAGGCAATAAACAAGTTTATCACTTCGCAAACAACAGCGTAATGGCTTGAATAGAACCGTTGATGAATTATTGAAATGACAATATGAACACCGCGATCACCAACAAGCGACGAAGAGAAATCTCACTCCTAGAATATGTATTTATTTCAAGACAAGTAAGTGAAAATTGCTTGTTAATCCATGGAGAGCTTTATCGACGCACGTTAAAACAGGACGTACTGAAGCAAAGACCTTCCTCGCTAGCTTCTAAGACATTTGTGTGGACTGCGTTGCTGTCGAAAGGCTAGTTAACTCATAATCGGCGGCCAAAACACTCTCTTTGACTTAACAAGAGATATATTTGGAACAGTAAAACGAAAATCGTAAATAGATCGACACAGCAAAGGTACAGAAAGTTTTATCTGCAAAACAAGTCGCTTTCCGCTGCTGTTGAACTGTCATGTCCCTGTTGAACTGACGGCATCACGTGCGTTCGGAAGCTTGGTAATATAGTATGAAGCGATGTATCATGGGAAACATGAGAAACCGTAATGTATCCGCTAGCGGAAACACGCGTTTGCCGCTACGTTTCCGCTACGGAGTCACGTGTTTGTGCCACGTTTAAGTTTACGGATACTTGATTTTTCGCCGGGATTTTTCGTCCTGTGTATACAGTCGAACCCCGCTATTTCGAAGTCCCAAGGGAAATGGAAAAAAGTTCGAAATAGCGGGGTTTCGAAATAACCGGGGAGGCGTAAAGGGGAAGGGTAAATCCAAGGGAATTCGATCTTCCTTTGAAATAGCGGGGATTTCGAATTAACCGAGTTCGAAATAGCGGGGTTCGACTGTATTTAAAATCATCAAGTATCATGAGACCCCATTTTAGATCCTGCTGAGTTGACCCGCCCTCAATTTCGCGGTGATTGTGTGATGGCCACTTAAATTTCCCGCCACTGGATCGAAACGGCGAATAGAGGGGCCAAGCTGCTTAGCATGACCAAAATCGGTAGCTCAAGATGCAAAAACATCGGTGACAACTTTTCTGTTCATCCTTCATTTTGACATCATCTGTGATCTGTTACTAGACAGACGCAAGGTAACATAGAATCTGTTTTTTCAAGTGACAACGAGAACAAAAGGGGTCGAAAATTTTAAACGTGCCATGGTTCCGCTTGCAGAGAAAACAACGTCAGATTTCATCCTGTTCATAAAAAGTTACTGTTTAGCTCACCTTGATTACGAGGCTGAAAATCCGTCAAACCAAGGACTGGAACTGAGCCAAAGGAAGCAAAACTATCAAATACTTCTACTCCACCAGTATCACCGACGCTGCTTGGGCCACTGTCTCCCCCTTTAAAATAGTCTGAGAAATGAGCAATCACCTTCCGTCTTTTAGCACCAATCTGCTCTTTGTCTAAAACAAAAAGTATATTTACATCTTATTAAAACCAACTCTTTCCATTCAATAATGAAACTATTTTATTGTCTATAGTACGCTAAGGAAGCTTCGGCTATAAAATTCACATAAAAAACCATGAAGCATGTGAAATTAATCATAAACTAATCAACATGAAACTATTGTACCACACTTCTTGAAAGAGTTCATCACCGAAATGACTTTAAAAAGTTTGATAATCAGCTGCAAATTAATTAAACTCTGCAACAATAACATTTTTGTAAGGAAAGACGTGACTTGTTCTGCCCCCATTCAGGGGAATAAATACCTTTTATTGGCCGAGTTCTCGGTCCGTACTGTAAATTACGGACCGGCTTCGCGCTTGGGCCGTAAATCGATGGAAAAAGTACGAGAAAACGAGGCTAATAAGATGTTTATTATATGGCTTCCTGTTTGGGGAACCGGAAACAAGTGCAGGACACACGCACGATTTGACAGTCATTTGACAGGAGTCAAAAAAGAAAAGTTTTTACTGGCTCACATTAAAAGGTTTTCCGTTAAAGTGGAATCAAATGCACCATGTTGAAAACTTATTCGGTGAACACTAAGAGCACTGTAAGTTTTTGCTCTCCAATGTAACGCTGGAGTATTTCGGAAACTGGACACTGTGTCTGGCTCGAGGTCACTTCTATCTTTCTTTCGTTGCTCTTTGTAAAAAACACGAGATATATCCAGGATTGAAAAATCGCAATTTTAGCAAAAAACGATTCGCAAGAAAATACTGTCAGACCCTTACTTGCAAATATGGTAAAAAAAAAGCAAGAAAAGCAAATTTGACAAAACTTCAGTCTTATACAAAAGAAAGGCAAAAGAGGCTCCCGAGAAGTCCGCAAATTTCGCGAAAGTAACAAGAATTTTTCTTCTTATCAAAAAAGACGCGGTAACAAATATCGCAAGAATAGCACGAATAACCAATTTCACAAAATTCTCGACTTATCAAGAGGAAAGGAAAAGAAGAAGTCAGAAGCCAGCAGATTTCGCAAAATCGCAAAAGTAACAAGAATTTTTTTGGTTCTCAAGAAAGACTCCGTAACAAATACCGTAAGAATACCAAGAATAACTAATGTAATGTCAATTATGCTCCCGAGTGTTCCAAACATAGCAGTTTCTTGTTTCTTTTGCAATTCTTGTTGGTTGCAACCTTGTCAAAGGTCTCTTTGCCATTTAACTTTAGAGGTCTTTTTTTTTTTGCTTAATTTGTTATTCATTAAAAAATTTTTTACTCTCGCTAATCTTGCGATATTTGTTATCCTATCTTTTCTATTGCAAGTAAAAAAATCTTGTTACTTTTGGGATTCTTGCGACATTCGCGGCTTTCTCGAGGGCCTCCTTTGCCTTTCTCCGTGAGAAGTATTTCCTTTTGCTAAATGTTTTCATCAGTTTCGTTCTCAAATAAACACAGGTACTGGCTAAAGTGTGGAAGGACGAAGTCAATATCCAAGTCCTCAGGGTTTACAGATCTAGATTTATAAGGTTCTAATACTCATCATTGTTTCGAGATGAAAAGATTTAGAGCTGCAGAATTTTGGTCCGTGCAGTAAGTTATGGATCGCAAATCGCACCTTA
The DNA here is from genome assembly GCF_958299795.1 of Porites lutea. Taxonomy (NCBI): domain Eukaryota; kingdom Metazoa; phylum Cnidaria; class Anthozoa; order Scleractinia; family Poritidae; genus Porites; species Porites lutea. The sequence goes on from NC_133202.1 coordinate 39,586,640, forward strand.
TTCTGTCCACATGTTTTCTTTTTAATGCAAAATAAATGTCCACACATTTGACTTTGCAGGACATGAATGATGATAAATAATTATTGACCATCAAAATCGTAGCTCATTTTTTACACAATTAAACAACTTTCCCTGACTCTGTTAAAACTTTTGTTATCAACAGCTGAAGAACTCTGCCTTAATCTGAGCCACATACCAAACATCTGTGGTTCATAAGTGAACTCCACAGGTTCACTGGTTCACTACCAAACATCTGTGGTTCATAAGTGAACTCCACAGGTTCACTGGTTTCCTGATCTGACTTCCGCCTCAGTTCAAGATGAACCTTAACAGGACTTTCAGTAGCAACATTCCAGTATGCAGGCGTTTTGAACACTATGGCAACCTATAATAGTTCATTCATTCATTTATTTTACCATGCAACCATTTTTAATTCACAATATACAATAAATTTCTAAAATATTAACGATGTTAGACACTATTCTAAATTATTTTTCAAATGTTCAAAGTTATTGGTAATGGCAATTAAAAGGAAGCCTATTAGAAGACATGGGCTTATGAACTACAGGCTTCCCGAGAATATGGGTTATACCATGTGAATTAAGGGTACTGAATGAAAAATGAATTACAAAATTAACGAAAAGAAAAGAAAAAGCATGTAGCTCAACCAAGAGTATATGTCGGCAAGAAAGAACGAGTTCTTTTCACGTCTTTTACCAAACAAACCAATACTTTCATTGTTTTGAATTTCACGATTTGACGAGTTGAAAAACTTGGGACCTTGAAACCAAATTGAGAATAAAATTTATTAAAGATGTTATCTACTTTCTCTAATCATCAATGTTAAATAAACAGGCTATTTCAAATAATCCTTTTTGCCAATAAACTGCACCTGTCTATGGACGTCTGTGGGACAGAAGATTCCTTGAGCTTCCCATGACCTCTTGCCAGTACTAGGGTCAGTCTCATAAAACACAACTTCAATATCGTCTGCAACACATTAGAGACATACACAAAACATAAGAAACACATGAGTGATGAGGATTTTGGAGTCAAAGAGTTCACAACAACTATTACTGGTTAACCTGGGGAATATAGTAATAATATAACATGGTCTGGTGTAGACCATGGGTTCCAGGATACCAGTGTTACACACCCACCATAACAAACTCTCAAACTCACAGACATCAGAAACCATGCCTACATGTATGCTTTGATAGTCGGCTGCTAATTAATATTGACAAAATGTAGAAAGACAGTTTAGAAATCACTCTGTCTAATGTCATCTGATATGTACAGAAATTTTACAATGATATACCTTTCTGCACCTTGTCACAAAGTAAGTAGACCTTATCATTTCCTAAAACACATCCAGTGTTGCGATCCATGCGACAAATCTTCAGATTGGAGGCTGATGGGGCTTCTGATTGGGAAAAAACAGCCAAGGGTTATATAACAGACAATCTGCACAATGCATGTCCTATGACTACAGCTAAAACCTCACCACAATAGTAACTACGGAAACAAAGAGAAAGTGGCAAGAAGCCATTGCCAACTGAATATGGGGAGATAGGAGGCATAATAATGACCCAGTTCTATGAACACTAAGGTTTTTTAAAATAACACCCAAGAAGAGCTGACACTATAAATTCAAACATCAACGGACGAATAGGATATAGAAGTATCATTAATATTTGCAAGCATTTGTGTCCATGTATGAATAAGCCAAGTTTGCGATCATCTTACTTGAATCATAAACTGGATCTGAGATACAAGGTGGCAATGCTTTAGTGAAGCAGCCAGTCTCATCAGGAAGGTAGGCTTGAAAGCACAGTCGCACAGCGCTTAAATTCATGTTAGTCTTCTGCTCCTCCACCATCTGTCGCACTTTGCGAGACTCCTCCTCTGTAAATCAGATAAATAGAACTCCGTTATCCTGCACCCACTGACTGTCTGATTTAAAAATGACAGGAACTGTTCAGTGTTAATTGGCTAATTAAGATGAACAAGATACAGCCATTTTAAAACTCCTGGGGCCCGATTCTCGAAAGTCCCGATAATTAAGGGGCCTGGTAAGCTGTCTCCGTTTACATTAAAGATCGAGGTTTCAATAGTTTTGCATCTAGCATGATAAAACTATCAGTTAGTGAAACAAAATGGAGTAGTCTGCTAGCCAGGATCCGCACTCTCATTCTTTATATTTCGATTTGAATATTTGATTTCGGGCCCAAAAAGTTACCAGGACTTTCGAGAAACGGGCCCCTGGCCTTAGGAGACAAAAGAACTTGATGAGAATCAACCTATGTTAAAAATTTTAACATGGATTTAATTTTTACCTGTAACATATACATTTGTCACATTTATTTTAGATGTCAAAACCCATATTGACTAAAAAAAGACCAAAAACAAAACATCAAAACTTCAACTTCAGGGCTCGGGTCTGAAGAGTGGACATTTTGATTAGAAGTAAAATGCTAGTGTTATAAATGTATGTATGCCAACTGAAAAATGATTGTGAAAAAATATCACAAACTTGCATTTTTCTTCAATTTTCTATTTGTGTAATAAATTAAATTGTTTTACATGAGCAGACTGTTAAGGGTACAGCTGTTGAAGTAAACTGTACATTAGAATTATTCTTTTTAAATTTTTGTAACTCACCCACAATTGCTTCAGCCACATTTTTATTAAATTCTGACAGATCACCATCAGCTAAACCTTGATCCCTCATCGCTGCATCCACATCAAACCCCTTGCTGTCCACTGTTAGTGCATTGAGGGTTGCTGTGTGGAGTGTCTGAAGTTTAACGTATCGATCCATCAGCACTTTAGACACACTCTTCCTTGTTACATGTTGAATACCAAGGTTTGGAAAACTAAAATTGAAAAATTATCATCATCATCATCAAAAAAATATATATTATTAACAATCATATGTATTAAATAACCACAGTAATAAGCTATTGATGGTCAAAGAATCTTCTAAAAATGAACCTCTGACCAGTGACGACCCAAAATGCAAAAACTAAGTGGTTGCTTATGATAGGTAATCTTTTTACAAGAATCGAACAACAGGTGGTCCCTCCTGAGAAGTCAGGTCTGGACACACCCACTTGATGGTCTATACGATTGTGTAGTTCCCTGCAGTCATTAAAAGTTCAGATTCGTATCCTTTAAGTAAGACAGTACGTGGAGCAAACATAGAGATAAGAACATAGCTTACAGGAGGTTAAAAACAATATTACGAAAATAATTTAAGAGTCAGCCCCAAAAGTGGTTGTGGTCAGTTACAGAAGGTGGTCATTTGTGAAAGGTTTCAACTGTACGGCTTTGACAGCAAAAATCTTGGTGTTTTGAATAGGTGATGGCTTATGGGAGGTAGTTGCCTACAAGAGCTGGTTTTTCGCTCGGTCTTTGACTCTTGTTCCTCGTTCTTTGATCTGAAACTGCATGGAAACATTTGTTACACAGGCTACTTACCGAGCTACTGATGGACTCCTTCTAATTACAAGGGGTGGATCTCAGATCCTTTTTCTCTTGAAGGAGATTAAGGTATGCATTGTTCCTCTTTGTGTGGCCCTTTTGTCTTTGAGGGTTGCTTAAAATATAAGTTGTTTTCTGTGGCCAAAAAGTAGTATTCATGGCACAAGAGAGCGAGGCTCTCTTCACTAGGTAATAAACACATCCATTATCTAACATACATTGACAAGAAAGAAGTCTTTAGTTAATCTGTTTCTAAGAAACATCCAAAGAAAGCTTGAGCTTGGTAAATGACTATTGAAAGATCATGATGCAAACATCATGCATCAATCCTAGCAAATAATATGGATTTACAACTTTCTTTCTCCTTTTTTTTCTTTTAACATCCCACATTTCCATTCTAAAAATTGAAAAATAAAGTATTCTGTTTAAAAAAAATTACTTTTGAAGATTAAAAGTTTGAAAAATAACCAAGTTTTTCAAAATGCTCAAAACAAAGTCTCAAAAAGCAACTTAATTCCCCCCAACCCAGAAACTAGCTAGCACCTCTTGCAGTCCATCTGAAAGATCTACATTTGTATAAAACTGAACATAAATGAGAACTCTGACCTCCCATAAAAAGACACAGGAATTTCTGTGTGGCAGCCATTCAAAAAACTCTTTCCAAAGGCATATTTCTGGCATGTTTGTCTTAACCTTAATTACAATGACCAAGTTACAATACCTTGCTGTCATCCCATGCTCTGGGCCAATCTGTACTGTCACCACCCCATCATTGGAATTCATTCCAATTAGACTGTGTGCATGTGGCATGTAAGGCTCACTGACTGTTACTAATGACACAACAATACGGGCAGGGCCATGATAGTTATTCAGTTGGACTGAGGGATATGACTTCTTGCCCTTCTCAGAATATTGGCCTGGTAAGCCTCCATAAGATGGGCCCTCACAAGGATACCGGAAACGAAAGCCTCTCTAAAAGAACAAAGAAAAAAATATTACACTTAAAGTGGCATGCATAAGCTGTGGTTCAAGTCTAACCTTCATGCAGATAAGTTTTAATTTCCATTGTATAAATTGAAAAGTATGGTTGGCTATGAAAACAAAGGAAAATAAAACGCAAACCAAATACAATAAATTGAACCACATTAACAACTAACATCAAAACCTCACTTGGAAAAAATGTAGAAGAAAAATATTACATTATTCTATTTTGTTACCTGTTTAGGTTGTTCAAGAATTTCCAGGTAAGGACCTACAAAGAATAAAAATTATGTAATGTCTTATTATTTCTCATTACTGTTAACTGAACAAGCAAAACACTCTAAAACATTTCTGATTATTACGTCCTCCACTTTCAAGAGGCTTATACGTCAAGAGGATATTGTTGTCATTGGTCAATTCTGTGCTTACCGTATTCTCTTGATTAAACATCCCTGACGTTTGTTTAATTATTGGTAGTTTTGACCCAGCCTTTTCTCGACCTGGGCGTTTAATCAGGGTCTCGCGTTTACTAATGAAATGCAATTCTCCGTCACTTTTTCAGGTTGATTTGATTATTACTGATCCTAAGAGACCCAGGAGCAGTTTGTGAGGTGGGATGATTTTACCCTTTGTTCTGCCCCAGGATTTCCAAGGATGACAACTGTACGTTCATTACCCAAAGTTACAGTCTTATGCTACTGCACATTTTGATGTGCAGTATCCATCATAGTTATGTTACAGCGGTATCCTTCCTTTTAAGAACATTATTTTATGAAAATACCAAAACAACATACTAGTGTACTTTGTATTTCATAGCAGTGCTGTTCACGAGATTATATTTACTTGTAACTGGTGCTTGTAACCTTGTCAGAGCTCGGATTGAACACCCCAGGCATCATTATTTAAAAATCAGCAGTTTTGACCCAGCATTTTTGCGAGGCCAGTGTTTAATTGGTGACCGGTATTTAATCAAGAAAATACGATATGTCATTACTCGGTGCCCTTACCCATACACAAAAATGTTCCATTAGAGATATGGTGAGGATATCAAACAAGTTTCATCAGGAGGCCCCAACCATTACAATTTTTTCATTGCAAATTGTTCAACAAACTGTTGGTAATGAAGAATATTTTTTTCTGTAATATATATTATTTTTTTTGTTTTTCTCTTTCTACAGGCAAGGCATCAAAACTTGAAAAAGTTGGCCCAAAACTTTTTCAAGTTTTAATTCATGTCCATCCTTGCCATCAGTTGCAACAGATGACTGGAAACAGGTTCAACGCCTACATTATAGTCTTAAATAACAAAACTGGACCATCATTATTTTTTGGAATTCAATAGCTGGAAACAAAGTTTTAGCTTTTTAAAAAGATAGCAAATAGCTTGACAAAGCCCCTTTCAATCCCAATGCCAATTAAAAAACAGCCTTAAAATTTTGTCCTCCAATACAAATTCATAAGTGAAGGGTTATAAAGTCTTTTTTAAAATTACACGAGTAATCTGGAATAATAATTTATTGACCTCTCTCTAAAGGTACTTACCTTGGTATGCAGCAGGTGCCACCTGTAATGCAGATACATCAGGTAGATATCCTGGGGTCAATATATCCATTAACAAGCTGTCTGTGAGTTTTTCACCTGTCTGTCTCTCTGAGTTGGTTGCCATGGTAGCAGGAGATGGTTTCACTGCCAGGAGTGATGTTGGTTACTGTACTTTAAATACCAAATGATACAGTTATTAAAACACAATCATAATAAAACTACTGTGTTAATCTTGCAAGATAATATTGAGCTTAAGGTATGCTGTTACCAAAATTACGAGAAAAAAAATTAAAAGACAAGAATTTTTTGTGTTTAATAATATTGTAGTTTGTAAAATTTGTTATTAATAAGAGTAGACTGTTCATTTTGGTTGTTCAGTTAACAGAGAATTCTGGTTATAAGCTTAGTCAATGCGCGCGATTTCGAGCAATGCAAACATATACAAATTATAGTTTTAGCTAGTTGTTGACGTTTGTCAGCGTTTAAGAGTCCTTCTCACGAAAAAAGCATTATTTTCTTAAAAATTTGTACTTTTTTTTCCTTCAAATTTTTTCAGGGTCACAATTGATTAACTAACTACCCGGATTCTGAATTTCATGATCATTGAAAAACTGTGACATTATCTTCTATAAGCCCGAACTTGAGTAAACATTGAAGATTTTTAGCATTTCGGCTGAGTTTGTGCTTTGGGAGTTTTCTTTTATTTCTAGTCTGTCATGATGCAGCATTCTTGTTCAGCACGCGTGCAATGACCACGCTTGGCTGACTTCCGAATGCTCACCGAGATATCGCTATCGATTTGTCGAGTATCAATGGATATTTCTTCTTTGTTTCCTCTGATCTGCAGTTACAATTTATAATGTGCCGTTTTACAAGTCATCGTTAAAATAGAAAAATCCTCAAAATTTGCATTTGCTTCATACTAATTTGATACTTTGTCATTTATATACTGTAAAAATCGCCAAATATATTTCCATAGCAGTTCACAAAGAAATCGTTCTTTTTATTCATAAAGGTACTTGATTCTTATCGCTTAAACATTTCTTGTCGTAACTTTCCCACGATGATTTGTTCATCACATACTTTATTTTGTTTCACGTGCGAATAAAAAAGCGTCGAGCATACAGTCAACTCTCAACTCTTCAGCAAACCGTCCAATATTTTACATGTCCGCTGTTACTTTTGTTGGGCTTAAAACTGCTAGCATTTAAATAACGTCTTTTATGTATTAGTTATTTATTTAGGAATGTAAAGCAAGTGCTAAAATTACGCATTTCTGGGAATAATTTCTTTTTAGTATACATAACGTATCCAAATCAGATTTGTCTGAATAAACAATAGCCATACTTCATTGAAATTTAGCCGGAGAATTATGCATAGTAGATGGAGAATTCTACAATCTCTGATGCTTAATGAAACCCCTGAATACCAGAGGCAATTTTCTTAGATGAAGCATCAACATGGTTCTCCCATGTTAGATTTTTGCCAAGAGACTTAGAGCAATGAGAATGTTTGATAGGAACGTTATTTATATTCAAGGAAGGCAGAGAAGGTAGATTATTAAGCTATTGCCTTGAGCTGATTAACATGAACTCAGTTTTAGTCATATTTAGCATTAATTTATTTGCGGTAAGCCAGTGATTTATGTTGAGCAAGTCCTCATTCAGGGAAGACTGAACGGAGTGGATATTACCATTTGAATAAGTCAGATGGGTATCATCAGCATACATTCTTGGCACAGAGTGAGACAGACAATTGGGCAAATCATTGATATAATAGCAAAAACAGTAAAGGCCCTAATATTGTTAACTGGGGAATACCACACTTGAGGGTGCAACATTCTGTATGGGAACCATTGACAACGCATTTCTGGGTACGATTATCTAAATAGGAGGAGAACAATATTTTTATTTATGGGAAACACCTATTAGACCATAGAAATGTAATTTAGACAATAGAATGTGGTCGTCGACTGTGAGGAAAACAACATTGTAACATTACCTATATCAATATTATAGGCCCAACTATCGATTGCCTCAAATAGAGTACTAAAGTGATTATGTCATAAAAATGAACTTTCTGAAATTATGGGATTTGTCTGGATATTCTGAAAGAACAATGTCCAAGGGGCCTACTTACCAAAAATGAGCATTTTGGGGCAAGTTGTCCTAATTTTGGGGGGGGTCGAACCAAAAAAATTTAGAAGGGTTTGTATGGAGTTTTCTAAGCATAACTGGGCTACAATCTCAGAGACAATTGGCCCCGAAATGCTCATTGTTGGCAAGTCGGCCTCTTGGACATTGTTCTTTCAGAATATCCGGACAAATCCCACAATTTCAGAAATTTCATTTTTATGACGTCACACTTTAGTACTCTATAAGGATGTAACTGTTGATGAAGCACGCGGAGCCCAGATCAGTGCTATTATGATCCGATAAATAGGCAAAGAGTTGATTATAGATCATTCTTTCAAATACTTTACCAGTTATAGAGATAATTGAAATTGGATGATAATTGTCTATATCGCTTCTTTTGCCGTGCTTAAATAGAGGAGCAACCCTTGCAGACTTCCAATTGGCGGGAAATATACCATTAGCTAAGGAACTATTAAGGTGATTCCCTGGTTTTGCACTGCGCATCTCTTACTGCGCATAAAAAGATGGATCGCCATAAAAAAGAGCATGTGAAAGTAACATTATTAAAATGAAGTTGACTGAAGGGAAACGATATCAGAATTTTTGCTTGGGGTTGTTTCTTGCCGAGGTGAGACTCAATGTGTTGGGAATGCGGATAACATAAGCAGTACGCATGTTGCTGAGCTCAACTTCCTCACGGAGAACCTCGATAGTGGATATTTAACTTGTGCTTACTCACTTTGATTTTCATTCAAACGCTTTCTTTATCACATTGTATCCTAAATGTGATATCTCAATGTAAACTCTGTATAAATGCATTTTTTAAATACTTTCTTCCCCCTTTCACATACATTCTATTTTGAAACTCGCCCCAGTCCTCTCTCAAAAATTGGAGAAAATGCACTTGGAGCGCACTTTCTGCAGCTCTACTGCAAAAAAGAGTACGATGACCCCCATTTTTAATAAGGACAGTACTTCCTTTTGATGAGAAAGAAATTGGCACAAATCTATATTCAGTTTTCTGGCAATTTTACTAAATTGTACGGATTGAGCTATCACGGGTCGAATAGAGCGTGTCAAATTCAGTTCTACTTTGGAGCGAAAAGTAAAAACAGGAGCATTAAAAGGCATTTTTCTGGTATGTAAGTGGATAAAAAATACAATAAAGTCAAATTCTGTGCGATACCACATGCATCATCGAAAAAATCTCTCCTTTTTGTCTAGTTTTGGGCTGCTCGCGGTTTTGTCAAAGGGTCCAAAATAGCCGTATTTGTCAGCATTGTGACGTCAAAACGAGCACGGTGACCCCCACATTTTATTACTTTTTTATCATCTTCTTGACTTGTTACATCAGTGTACCAAGTTTCATCTACAATCTATGTTAGGTTCTTTTACTAAGGAATCACCTTAAATGTAATTGAAATATGAGGTGCAATCAAATCAGCGCAATCAAGAATAAGCCGACTAGACATTCCATCGAGACCAGCTCCTTTAGATTTGTTCCGTTTTTTAAAAAAGAGACAAAACCTGATTGCTATCAGTGGAGACGAGCTGGAATCTTTCACTAAGGCCAGAGATATAATCCTGAAAACTAGAGTCATTGTTGATCGAAAGATATTTCGCTTGCCAGTTTGGAACCTTTCACCAGCGAAAGTTCGTTTTCCCTATAACTCAAAGTGGTATAGGTCAATCATTACTATCCTTCGCAGATCTTTCGTTTTGTCACATTCACCCGTTGTATTCAGCTCGCTTGAACACCAGCACATTGCCGATGGCTGAGCTCATCGAACAAGAGCGAATGTTTCCAAGATGTATTGTGCCGTCTAATCGACACCATTGAAATAATCCGCCTACCTTTAAAAATTGGCAACTGAAAAGTCCTTTGAAAACTGTTATTCTGTCCTTCCTTGTGTCACTTTTCCGTCCTACATTTACTGAGGAAAATGAATTTACGCGTATGCCGTCCATTTCCCCCTTGCCTTTTCCCCGTAAGGCGTTTTCCCAGTCCCTCTCGCTCAATTCACTCTGGTGACGTATCTGAGGCCAAGGGTTCAGGGCGGAAAAACGTACTGAGCATGCGTGAACTTTTTTGCCCAGATCCCCTGGCCGGATAGAAAAAATGGCGGGATTTCAAATATTTTATTGCCTAAAAATAAAATGTTTCTACTCATAACCTGGAAAGACCAGGCAATTTGTCTTCAAAAGTTGCAAGCTGTGGTTATAACCTTGTCGTTACTTAATTTTCTCAAAGAATACCTCATAGTAAAACGGACTTTAACAACATTAATTTCTCTGCGTTGTACTGGAAATGTGCTTGCGTAGGTCCGATTTTTTTCAAGATGCATTCACAAAATGTGTTCATATTAGGAAGTTCCTGGATATATAAGGTCCGGAGCTCCACTGTGGATACAAAAACAACATATCCTTGGACAGTGATTTGCCCAAAAAAAATAACGCTTGTCCACAGTGTGTTTGAAGTCACTGAACTTTGTCGCACTCGAGCTGATATTTTAAAACCCTCGCTCGATCGGACACTCGTAGTTTCACAGATCACTAAAATATAAACAAAATCCTCAATGTAGAGGTTATTGCGTTGATATGTGGGCAGAAATAAGGTCAACCTTTATCTAGTAAAATCTTCCCAAAAACCGGTTTAAAAGCAACTATAGTTTTTTAAACTTGCTCGTTTCGCGCAGATATATAAAATTTTGTTTGTGTTGTCAAGTTGAACACGCATAACATCTATCAAAAACCTACGGGTAAATAGGATTTCCTTCATACAAAGTTAAAGTTACATCATTTCAAAAACTTCGTGCTGACAATGAAGAAATGAATTTTCTGTACGAAAAGAACCTACCTAAAGATCTTGAAAGCAAAAGATCAGTTGCAACTTGGCAGCCAAGCTATGATTCACCAAGTACGCTATTCTCAATAAACTTGACTGGTCCATGCGAGGGTCTTCGTTTAAGCAAATTAAACTCAGCCGATCATTAGAAAATAAAGAAAATTGCACATACGGGTTTTTTTTTACTCGCCTCAGTGAAATCAAGCTGCACCAATTGTTTACGGGAAAAGAGTCAATTGTTTTGAAGTCACTGCCGACAGTTGTCGTTTTCTACTTCACAGCGATTGAAAAGGACAATTTGCGTACAGAAAGTTATTCTTATAAAGAACAGACTGTGATTGTTTCACAGTGCACTGGAAGACAAAACTACGTAATGAAAAATGAAAAAAATTCGGACTATTATTACTTAAGCAACAGAAAGATGATCTTGAGTAAGCTTGCTGGCCTTCTATTTCCGAGAAAGTTTAATAAGCGCACAAGTTTGTTCACTCTAATGCGTTGTAACAGCAACCTGATTCTTTGACTGAAGACAAAGATAAAGCTGGTTCTGCAAAGGTAATAAATCTGGGCATGTAAAAAAAGTAACCGTAACTACTAATAACAGAATACAAACGGGTTTTAATTGGATCCGGCGAAATCAACTCATAAATTAATCAGATGCACAATCAGAAAAATACTCGCCTCTTAAGAAATGTTCAAAACGTTTTATTCCACCTCAGACTGACGGAATGATCCGTTTTTCCTTTAACATTGGTTGTTCTGAATCCAAAGTAATTTTCATGCGACGAATAAAAAGCAAACATGTCAAATAAAAATGCTTTACAGGGAGCAAACGTTCGCACCTCGTACATTTCACTCAGAACTCCAGCAACAAACAAACACAGTCACACAGAAAAGCCCGCCTTAAGCCTGCGATAAGGGATGCGCAGAAGCTTGCGCAGAACGTTTTTCCGCCCTGAAGGCCAAGGGCCAAAGAGCGGCAAACGCCTCACTAGCCTGCATTGCGGGACGAGGAAGGGAGAAAAAATAAAGCGCCTGTTGCCAGTCTATTGTTCTGGCTCCTTCCACGTTCACTACATGAACGTCGCGCTGCAATTGGTTAATTGATGACGTGTTGCTCTGGCGAGATTCTGGCATGTTTGTTTGGAACAAAATGGCTGTGACGCAGTCATGTCTTTTTCACTATGCTTTTAGAGAAAGTTCTTTGTTTACTTCCAAATGTTCCAGAGATAAAGGAAAAACAAAAGAAATGTTTACTTTTGTTGCTCAACGGGCTTTTCAAAAACACGCGGATTCTGAAGTTCAAAAGCCAACTGACGTTTGCGTTTTTCGCTGCTGTCGATCATTTAAGCGGTCCTCGTAGTAGCCTGAATTTCATCCGATTACTTCGAGTCGTTATATTACTCCCTCAGTAACTGAGGGAGTAATAACGACTCGAAGTAATCGGATAAAACTCAGGCTAACCTCGAGGAAATAGAGTATTACTTCAACGGGTTCAAAAGGGGTCTTTCCATTTAGGTAAAAATCCGGAAAATTCGGTGGGAACAAAAATGGATTTTCCGATAGGTAAAAACTTGTTCCATTTGATAGTAAACCCCGGTACGGCGCCGAGCCCGTTACCCGATGGGACACCAAGATGGCTGCCGAGTCGGTAACAATTGAAACTGGTAGAAACCACGAGAAACGTGTAAATGGAACAAGAAATTCCGTTCGAAACGTTCCAACCGGAAAACAGACCTACCTTTATAGATTTTCCACTTTTTCAGGGAATTTTCCAGTAGGAAGAACCGACGAAACGTTTTCCATTTACTGCCGAACCGAAATTTCCGTAGCCTGCGAAAACATCCGTTTCTCCTCGCTCTTCGCCGCTGGGGACGTTTCGCGCGGCGGCGAAGAGCGAGGAGAAATGGATGTTTTCGCAGGCTAAAATTTCCGAAAATTTCGACTAAATGGAAAGCGCCGAAGGTCATGGCTGGTGATTGGGGGATTTCGATCCGTTTGGTGTTTCTGTTCTAAGGTTCGTTGCTTGTGATCGTAATTAAAGGCAGCGAAAAGAGCAATTGTGAAGGCGGCTTTTAAACTTAGAGTTCGTGTGTTTTTGAAAAGTGCAGTAAGGGGAAAGATGTTCTTGGATTGCTTCCAACTGGGTTTGGAAAAGTTAAACTTTTTGAAAGCGTTGACAGGCCAAACACGACTCATAAGCTCGTGATAATGTGAAGCGTGACCTTGGAATTAGTTTGAACATTAGGTTTTCCCTCTTTTCTTTCTCGACGCTGTGTTTGGACGTGAACTGAACTTTGACCGAGAAAATCTTATTTTTGCAGCACTGAGTCTTACATTATTGAAGGTGATTCATGTCCTCGTAGTTGTTATTTCCTATGGTTTATGCCGCTGTCGGTTTATGGATCGCCAGTTTCAACTTTTCATTGGTCTTTCTGACATGACGGCCGTTTGTGGGCGTGGGCGGAAGAGCAATGGACTGGCAACAGACGCTTTATTTTTTTCTCCTCCCCTCGTCTCGCGTTTCGAGCTTCGCGCAAATGCCACGTTTGCCTCGCTTGGTTCATAAAGCGCCTTTTATGCAGGCTAATGCCTCACAGTTTCGCTTGGACCACCTGACCCCGAAACGCTTTGGCTGCGCGGAATAATTAGGCCTGAGAACTAGGCAACATTCCCCCCAGACACAAGGTACTTCCCCGTCAAACTTCTGAGGGTCACTGACACCGGATATTTGGAGGCAAATTTCCCTCTGCGATTGTTGTACTTTGTTTCACCACAGGGTGCAGAGGAGTTATTTGTGAATGTAAGCGAAGCGAAAATTTATAGCCCAACTGCATCACACGAGTTGCCTCTGTTTACTGTAGAATCGACTATTAACTTGGCCTATCCAACCGTTATGCGATCGCGTTACAAACTTGGTAAAATATTACTTAATGCTCGGTGGGAACGAACGTCGCTAGTCCCTTGGCAAATTCAAAAATTTCCTTGTTACTCTACCATGATTGCTTCGTTTTCCTTTGTATTTGAGGGCAATTTCCAAGTACAAGCCCCCGGGGGCTTATAGTCGGAGGGGCGATTTAACGGAGGGTTTTTTGCCTTACGAGTTTGGGGGGCTTATATTTGGAGTGGCTTATTTTCGGAATTTTACGGTATGTTAGTCGCTGTTATTCGTCCGCAGTCATTACCTTCAGCGGTGTTCCGGAGCATTGGGGTAGGTACTTTCCCGGTTTCTCGAAATATGATTAAGTTTAACCCAGGATTAAACCAAATTTTAAGAAAGGTTTTCTTTTCTAAGAATAGTCATGTAACTCAAACTTTCAAAATACTGTTAAGCCTTTACTCTGAAATACAGTAATGATAACACAAATTGTTACCCTGAGCAATGCATAGGAAGGTAAATACAAAAAATGCAAAAAAAAAAATTAATCCTGGATTAGCGCTAATCGGCCTGTCAAGAACTGGGCCCTAGTTGATAAGTTCATCGAATAACGGTTTGCTCGATTTTACAGTATAAAAACAAAGGCGATGCGTGGTGTCAACTGTAAAATTTTTAAAAACTAGAATGAACAATCAAGGTCACAAGGAACTCCTCTGCACCCTGTGGTTTCACTGTAAAACGGTAATTTTAATAAGCTGTGTGATTCTATAACAACGGAAATTATTATTCGATTTATTGTAGCTTGGAGGAAGTCGGAATTATTGCATTCCAAAATCTAAGTTATCTTCCCTTGAAAACCCCTCTGTCGAAGCGGCCTCTTCCGACGTTTTTTGTACATTTATGAAAGGAAGAAACGGATATAAATAGGCAACATAATGCTTAATAGGCACAGTGTAATTTTCGAGGTTTTTAAAAAAATCTTCCTCGGGAGGAATAAAGCCCGTGACCCATGTTTTATGCGCTTAGATTTATTATTATCAATAGTTCCGAGGTAGTCAAGGAATAAATGCGGAGCGGGTCCTTCTCCCACCACATCAAATTGTATAGTTTTATGTTTATGCACAATATTTCCACCACGGTGGTTTATGTAAATGGTAAATACCCGGCCAACTCCGTTATACGGAGGATTACTTGTCACTACTTGTCAGCTTTTGTCTCGTCACGTATGCACAGGAACGTTGCATTCCGTAGTTTGCTACTCCCGGAAACTATCATAACTTCCCTCAATGGAACTCTAGCGGACCTTATATCTATTTCCTCTCGCAGATTTATTTTGGTATATTTCTACTGGTCCTTTGTATGAGAACGCATCTTCAACTGTGAATGGAGTGTTTTGATTTCACTCGTAAATATTTCATAAGATTATGAATTAGAATTCCTCACGATCTTACAACGTTAACAGGCTATGAAAGAATATTTAAATACTCAGACATCAAACCGAGAGGATAGTTCGAATCTTACAGTGCTTTATAGTAATTGTTACAAGTCTCACTTTTTTGACAGTAAGTTTTATTAATTCTATAAATCCCTGTTGCTGTAGCAACAATCCTCTATATGAGGCCATTATAAAACCAATGCAATCTATTAGAGCCGGAATTAATGTAAAGTAATTGGTGGATGTAAAAAAAAACAAAGTTTCTGAAGTAAAAAACATCGTAATGATTAAACCAAACACATTTCTATTTGGAGGAATTCTTAATCGTGTTTCATTCATAACTTAGCACTTAGAAACTTCGAATCAGTTTCGTGTTGACTCATCAGAGTTGTATGCCAGCCAGTTGGAAAGTTGTAGATGATCCTTGCGGCTGCCCCAGAAACTTCTTTCAAGACTATAAAAAATAAGTATTTTTATAAAGTTTAAAGTGGATTCCAAGGCAACAGTTCGTCACGATGAAAGCTACCGTTAGAGACATTATTATTCTCAATGTTTTGGTAGCTACATTTCTATTTGTGGGAGCTGGGATTTTTCACGTCCTCGAAAGTCCAAACCAGTATGGCCAAGATCACCAATTTTACGAACAAATCAATCAAGCTACTTTAGATAGTTTACACAAAAACCTGAGCGTAAACATGCTGAAGGATGAATTCGATAACTTGGTAAAAAACGTTTACAAATTGAAGGTAACTTGTCCATCGAGAGCATCGAGTAGTTATAACTGGACGTATTCCGGTTCGCTCTACTTTTCAGCAAATGTTATAACGACTATTGGTATGTATTTTATAATTTCACATTCACATTATCTATAAGTCTCAATTAGAAGTGGTCGTAGGTTTTAAGCATATACTACTTCCTGCCATGGTGCGACAAAGTGTCAGCCTTCACAGGGTGTCATTCCTCAATTTTCAGAGTACTTTAAAAACAGAGGCTTATCTTTCCCTTTGCGTTTCCCGATGAGGGAATACATCGGACCAGGCTAAGTACCGAGATAATTTAAATATGATGATACGTAATCTTAGAACAAAGGTAAGGTTTGGATTACGAATCATATTGGACGGACTATTGTATGGAAAGTAGCTATAAATGGGCGTACTTTGAACATGATCGGCATAAGAATGTTTCACTTACAGAGAAAGAGGAACCCCCCTCTTAACCACAACGTAAAAGGGATTGAAAAAGACATAAATGAGTATGAATGAGTATAACTCATCCTGTTCAGCACTGAATTGCTGACATTACTTAACGCCATGTTCAAATCCGTCGTAACTTTTTGTACGGGTTTTTGGCAAATCCCAACGAAATCTTGAATCACTCAGAATCGACTCCCACAAAGGGAATATTTCGGAGCACCGAACCTACCCCCTTTCAGTATACGGACTGCGGACTCTTACCACTTAACCTGGTCCCCAGGGAAAACGAGAAGACCCTGGAGACGAGGTTGCTTACCACTAAACTATGGAACACTGATTGATCATCACTTATTTTATTTCATTCCAGGTTATGGACATATGACACCCTCAACCTTCGCTGGTCGAATGTTCTGTATTTTCTACGCGTTAGTTGGAATACCCTTGTGCATGTCAACACTGAAGGTGATGGGCGATAAAATAAACGAACTACTGGGAAGCTTCTTCATCATGATCAGTACCAAACGCCAGCTCAGAGACGGCAAGCAGACTAAAATCAAAGTCATGTTAACACTGACAGGACTAGTCTTAGTCTTCCTCTTTCTCGGAGGAACGCTTTATTTATCAGAGGACTGGAGCTATTTCGATGGAGTGTACTATTGCTTTATAGGTAAAGTTATAACGAGCTACCGCGTGTTAATAGAGGTCTTAGAATTTCATTCATAATATTCATTCGCGATCAAACCTCTAAAACGTTTTTTCCTTCTTTTTGCTGAGATTTCATTTACCATTAGTTATAAGAGTAAGCTTGGGAAAGGTTGTATAATACAATTATTTAACCCAACGCTTTTTCTTTTCCAACAAATTAATGAGCTTAGCGTTGGCATATGGCGCCGATTATACTAGTTTTAGTTTTCAAACAGCCGAGTACTTTTTAAAGTATACTTTCAAAAAGTTAAGTAACCTCTGCAGTGTAATGGTGCTATCTTCAACTTTTAGCAGTGAAAGTAAAAACCTTAACTTTGCATTGCTTTCAATTGCTTAGCTTTTGCAGATTTCTCTTGTTTGTCCGCTGTCTATTACTAACATTAGCACATACCTAGACTGAGCGCGTCACCAGGACTTTTCCGTTTTCTAAATGAAGAAAATTGTCATTAAAGTGACTTGTTGAGAACTGAACTCATCATGCTGTGTTTCAGCTTTGAGTACCATTGGGTTTGGGGATATGGTCCCCACGAAAGGCAAGGCACCCTCATCAGCGGTCCAAACACTGGAATATATCATCCGGGGTTTATATCTTGTAATCGGCCTCGTCCTGGTGTCGAGTCTTGTTTCTTCTGTGGTATCTGCAGTAAAGGTGTTAGATGGATGGGACTGTTGTAGGCGGACAAGATGTGAGTAGAAACAATATTAAAGTGAATGGTTATTAGAAAACTATAAAGTATATGACTCACTAGGAGTTAGCGTCAAATACTAAAGCTTGCTTTCGGCATGTTTATCTATATATTCCGTTATAAATAGAGTATGAACTTTTTTTCGAAATGTAATTGAAAACAGTTGAGAAATATTAGCGTTTTAAAAAGTAGTCACCTGTGGAAAATATAGTAGGATAGATGAAAAGTAGAGCGATAGTGACTACTTTGCCCTGAAAAATAGCTAGAAGTACATGCATGCTGTACGTGAAACAGTTGTATGGGAAACAACAGGTCTTTTGCAGCTATGTCGCTTTTTCTTAGAGACCGCGTTTAATATAGATTAGCAAACACCATTAAGCTGTATTCAGAAGGCTACACTTGTTGACTATGAGAAAAACTAAGAAGGTACCGTAAAACTCCGAAAATACGCCCCTCCATTTATAAGCCCCTCCAAATATAAGCCTCCCAAACTTGTAACACAAAAAACCCTCCGTTCAATCGCCCCTCCAAATTTAAGCCCCCCCCCCCCCCCGGGGGGGCTTGTACTTGGAAATTGCCCCCAAATACACAGTAAAACAAAGAAAAAACGGTAAATTTCCTTCAGACTATAAGGCTAGCCCAATCGATTTTGGAACGCAAATTTCCCTCCGTAGATAAGCCCCTCCGAATTTAAGCCCCTCCAAAAATAAGCCCCTCAAAAAGGGCCTTTGAAAAATATAAGCTCCAGGGCTTATTTTCGGAATTTTACGGTAGTAGTCACCAAAAACGAGTGACGCTCTGAATACAAGTGTGCTAAGCCATAACTCGAGATATCCCTGCCTGAATTGTGAGAGAGGTGCCCAGAGGATTGTCCATTAAATCTCTAATTTTCTTAGCTGTGACACCCGGAAACACTCTATGCAAACAGTTTTCTCTTATGTCCAACGCAATGTAAAACTGTTACTGCCACCATAACAGGGTAAGAGTACATGATGAGCAAACTTTTAAACGTGATAATTTCTATGTTCACTATCACTAGGTGTTTGCTGTCAACGTAAAAGCAGTGATTTTTCAGACGAACTGGGTCCTAGAACTGACGGTCTGTACTCAGTCTCCAGCGGCCTGGACACCATTGTCTTTCCTTCCGTAATTCCCTTCAGGCGATTTGCTTCGGATGAAGTAACGCCGCTGATTGATGATCCTCGCTGGCTCTACTGACGCAAGACACTATAATCAATTTATTATCTTTCGTTAATGAACCTTCTTCTTTATTATTCACAAGATTTTTTTAAGTTTTCTTACGAAGAAGCAGCGGAAGCTAACTACAACGACTAACAGAAATATCAGAAGTGCGACTGCAACTTCTCGAACACAGTAGCAGATATAAACGCTCTATCTATTATCGCACATGATTCTGATGAAGCTCTTAAAGTATGAATCAATGCAAAAAAATTTGGAAAAGTATATTGAAGTGGTTGTTTGCATAAAAAAGGAAGCCGTCGAACTTTTGCTGTTTTCTATAAACCTCACGCTTGCACCGCTCTTGCTCCCGCCTTCCTTCAATACTTATCTAAGCGGCACTTTCATCGGCAACCAGGAAATTGCAAGGCTGTGTGGTTATCTTTTACGGCGAGAATATTAGCCTGTGTTTATTTAGGCTTGATTATACCCCTATCCATTCCTAGGCAAGGAGGCGGCTACACAAAAAACTTAAAATTTAACAGAGATCTTGTATACAGAAAGCTCTGCGTAGTATAGTCATGATACCGGTGATATTCAGTGCTACATGCACATATGTACAAGAAGAGACTGCGTGAGTGAATTACTTTTTTCCGTTGCTCATAGACAACTTACAACAAATGACACGACGAAACTCCTTAATTAAATCTGGTTACTGCGTGTACTATAGTCGCTGGTTAATTAGTTTAACCGCCTACCAGTCATATTCATTGCTTTATCGAGCTTTTTGCTTTTACTGTTTTCAATACAATAATATATGTCTTAAAAGTTAGAACTGATCCAATCCTTAGCATTGGCTGCCAAAGAAGCGTTGTTTTTCGAAGCGAAACAATGTGATGGCAAACGTACCGGCTCTCATTATATTTTTGTTTTTCGTCTTTTTTTTTTTGTCATAATTCTATTGTAAGGATCAGCTTGCCCTGAGTTTGATTACTTTTTATTTAAAGTAAATAATCACCCGATATTTTCAGGTGCTTTATTGCTACTTTATACAATTAACCAGTGTTGTCACCGTCTTCAAATTAAACTCATCGGGCAGCCTACATTAATTGTGTTGTGTCGAAAGTTTACTTTTCAGTTCCAAGGATAAGAAGAAGCCGGCGCCATGTTTGTATTACCTGATAATCTTAGCAATTAACTGTAGTAACTTTCTCTTTTTCTTTTCTTCGTCTTCAAAAGTATTGTGAATTCTCTCGGTTATTCTCAACTACTTTAACTCAATCTCCACTTTACATGAATAAAAACTGGTTGTTTAAGGCTCAGAGCTAAGAACTCCCATTTTTCTTCCAATGAACTCAATTTCGCATGTTTTATTTGACCTAACTTTGCTTTAATTAATGCTGTTCAGTCACTGACTTGCTTTTCCTTTTTTCCGATTGGTTTATTTTCTTACTTTATATACATTTGTTTGGGCGAGAGTTTTAAATAGCGGGGGGTTTCTTGAGAAACTGAACTACTGGTGGTAATTAAGTGATGTTTTGTCCGAGATTACGTGAGTTTTCAGACTAATTATATAAGAAAACCCGCAAATTAGTCACTGAATTGAAAACTGAGGAATTACCCTTCATATATATGCTGCCGGAATTTATCGAGGAATTTGTTACGTGGAAAGAAATGAATCCGGTTTGTGGTTGAAAGCCAGAGTTATTCAGGTGTTCTCGGAACTTATTGTTTAATGTACCTACGCTACGCGATCATGGACCACAAACTGTTGCGAGATCTAGTGCTATTATCTTTGTTAACCTCTCTCTACATGCTTTTTGGCGCGGTTGTGTTTCAAACGTTGGAAAATCGCCTTGGGGAAGACCTTATCACCAAGAACTTGACGGAGTCATTAGAAAAAGACCTACTGCAAAAGTTCAATACAACAAGGCAAGAATTGGTGATGATTTTAGCTCGTGTGAGAGAGATTGTTGACAAAGAAAGCAATGCCCAGAAGACAGAGTGGACTCTTTATTCATCGCTTTATTTTGTTGGGTCAGTTATAACCACTATAGGTAAGTTAAAAAGAAATTTAGTTCAATAATCGTCCTGAAGGCTTAGTATTCGATGGTCCGTAACAAAGCTAGACAGAGTTTGAAATGTCTAGAAAAATTTATTTCAGTTTCATTTTTCTTGCGATAAAGCACAACCAAAGAAAGTTAAATCTTCTATCGTTTTCAGGCAAGTTCACTGGGGCGTAGCAAAGGGGTGGTCCTGGGGTGCTCATGACTCTCCCCCACCCCACCCCTTTGTGAAATAATTGTTTTATGTCCCTATAATTCAGGTGGCCAAAACGCATCCGAATCTGAAGAATCAACATGCCATAAATCTTTTCCAGTGCAAGACTGTTGCTTTCTCCATTTTCAGGACCGAACATATGCAGTGGACCACGTTCTTGTTCGTAACTAAAACCAGGCTCCTTCTAAAACAGAGTAGTTTATGCTGCATGGAACTTAATTAATCTATGCAGCTATCCTGTAGGTTTGACCTCCCCCACAATCGCTGCTTATATGAAAAAAGAATGTCACTTTTAGTAAAACACGTCCTGGATGTCGACATGTCAATCTGGCAGCTACCCTGGGTGTGACCCACCCTTTGAAAAATCCCGCTAGCTACGCCCCTGTTTCAGAATTTTTACATTCAGCTAGCCGTGAACCGGTATAACTTGTATTTTTCGAATCAGCCTAGCCAGCCCTGGTAACTCCAGAAATCGACAGAAAGGATCAGAGGCGTTATTACTTTTGTCTTCCCTCTGATTTTCTGATTATTTCTTATTGAGATTCTATTTCAATTCAAAATAGACGGGTGTTATTCCTTTTTTATCTACATCAAAACGTTTTTCAGTAATGCTAAATATTTTCAGTCATTATTATATTACAGTTAACTCTAAATCTATTTTAAAAGACACTTCAGCTATAATTAAAGAAAGCTACTGTAGCCACCTCCCTAAAATAGACAAGAGGAGCTGCCTTCTTGTATGTTCTTTATCTTCACTCTTACTGAGGTCAGTGACACTTCTCTATAAGACAAGAACTTAATGCCGGTTCTCAGAGAGTGAACTTTCATTTAATTTTCTTAATCTGGTTTCTACAGGTTACGGTCACATATCGCCGCGAAATGCAGCTGGACGTTTGTTCTGCATATTCTTTGCTATTATAGGAATCCCACTCAACCTTCTTACTCTAAAGGCTCTTGGAGACGGAATCAATGAGCTTCTCACCAAACTGATCACGAATTTCGAGAGGAAAGTTCTCAAAAGGGAGCCAGTGCACCTTAAAATAAAAACCATGATCTTCTCAGCCCTTCTGATGGTACTAGAGTTGATCTTGGGCGGAGTCTTGTACAATTACACAGAAGATTGGGACTTCTTGGCTTCTGTGTACTATTGCTTCGTTGTATTTAGCACCATCGGATTTGGCGATCTGGTCCCGAATCAAGGCCGAGCACCTACTGGAGATTACCTAATTGGTATGATAATTATGCGTGCTGTCTTGTTGATCATCGGACTGTCAACTCTTTCCAGTGTTTTAACAAGTGTTTTATGCGCAGCAGAAGAAATCAACTCGACTATTCCCAAATTCTGCTGTTTAAAGAAGAGGGGGAGAGTAGGGTCACTTTGCTTGCGGTCTCAGCAGTCACATGATGACAATCTTAGTGACGTAAACAGCGAGCCATCAGGAGCCTCGACAACCTATCAGCTTGATACCGAGTAAATTAGACTACGAGCAGCCTCCCTTTTTTTTGATCCGTCGAGCAAAACGCCCGAGATACGCAAATGCCCACGCGCGTGACTGAAGGCGCGAGACGGGAGAGGCACAAAAAAAGAGAGACTACCCGCAAAGCCACAGAGAATGGTCTTTCACGGCCTAGTGATTTTTTGGCATAAAAACTGAAGTGTTGACAGGCCAGGCACGTGAAACGTGACCTTAGAGTTTGCTTTAACAACAGAGGTTTTCCTACATTTCTTTTTTTAAAAAGCGCATCTTACGCAGTGCATAGAGTTAGAGTCGATTCTAAACAAATTGGCTGAGCAAATCTTAATTGTGGCCGCTGGTCTCATATTTAGAGGTCATATATTAATTATTCATTTCCTGTGCTTTATGTTTTGAATGAGATCACCCGAGGCCTAGTTCTAGTTTGCAGGATGTTGAATTTTCACGGGATAGTGTTATACACATCCCAATTGTAGCTTAACTAAAGCCAAGCCAAGGCTGCAAGTCACTCAAGATCATTCTTTGGGCGCCGATTTGTCTTTTTGTTTTTCCTTTCTTTCTTGAGATTCAGTGTAACGAATCTTTGTTCTATAGCGCGATGTCCTGTAGTGCATCCGTTGGTAATTACCTTTGTTTTAGCTCTATAAAATAAACAGTCTAAGAGTCTTCCAGTCTATGCTACTTTCTGTTTTAAGTTCTAAAGTAAGATTACCGTTTTGGAACTAAAGCGTTCCTTGACAGTAAAGAGAGGCTTTGAGCATTTAAATTGCGCGGTAACGTCAATTTCCCGGAGAGATGAGACCTTCTTATGCTTCTCTTTGCTCTGTATCTATATTTTTTTTCGGGAAACGTGACAAACATTCCTGCAGTGCTTCAGCCATCATCAACTTGTCAATGGTTTCGATTGTTGACAGTTTGTTGTCAACGCTTCACGCATCAGCCAATCGTATTTTGCGTTGTGAGGCCAACGCATATTTCATTGGGTCTGGCTATGCGAGCAGTCTCTCTTTTTTCTTCTCGGGCTGCCGCCCTCGTTTCTCGTGTTTCGCGGCTTCGCCGCTCAACGCTCGCGCGCGCGTGCACTCCCCTTACTAAATCTGAAGAAAAAGATAGACTGCTCGCAGTCTACGAGTAAATCGGTATTAAATAGTTTAAGATTCCTTCTGTTGTATTTGATCACTAAACCTTAATGAAACGTTCAGCCTTTCGTTGACTCTTCTCCCATTGGTAAATTTTTATTTCAGAAAAAGTGAGTAGGCACGCATTTGTAGAACAGGCTTTTTAATGATAACGTTAACATGCGCTGTGGTCTGCCACCTAATTTGTATTAAAAGCACTGAATGTTTTTCTGCTAAATGTATCAAAATTCCTGAAAAAGGCTAGGTAGGAGCTAACAGAGAGGCACGGTGGCCCAATGGTTGGCGCTTTGGAATCGTACGCGTACCGGAGTAACCAACGATAGACTAACATCGCGTCCAGAGGGGAAAGTACGGTAGAAAAATTCTAAGTTGCTGCATGAGCTACCTACCCAACGAGCGGAAAGATCGAAGGGCCTCTGCTCGCTGGGAATGAGCCACTTGTTGCGCACGCAGATTGCAGACTTTGCCTTTACCTACCTGGGTAGCTCAACAATGCCTACAGCCGAGAAATACTTAGATCTTGTTGTTAAGGCCCTGTTACCTGCTTCGTTCCGAGGTGTCTCAAGAGCAACCAAGGAGTATCGCGCATTGGACCTTGGAAATGCTAAGTTTTGGTGCAAAGGGCGCTGCGAAGGTTGGGCGAGACTCTTCGCCTTTCCCATGATCCTTTGCGTGGAACCAAAATCGCTCCAGTCGCTCTCGATTACGAATTCGCTGGAAAATAGACTTTTTTACCGAGTCGGCGGCCATATTGAATTAATTAGATTTAAGGAGTATTATGGGATGCCCAGGGGGGACGAGCACGATTCGATATACTCGCTCAGTATTTACGCGCGCTTTCCTGGCCAATTTTTTCTTTAAGTTTTCCTAGAAAAAGATTGTAATGGGGAAAAAAGATCGTTATGCCTATCGATGGCTTTGGATTGGATGTTATCATGCTCGCCTCCCAAGAAAAATACATTGAAGTTCTCTTTTTTGCCCGAAAAGCGCCCGTAAATACTGCGCGAGTGTCCCCTTGGCATCCCATAATACTCCTTAAATCTAATAAATTCAATATGGCCGCCGTATCGGTAAAAAGGTCTGTTTTGCGCTATTGCGAGACGAGTCAGAGTTGCATAAGCATTGCCTAGTGCAACATGCCTTGGAATAATCATACCTCGCATGGTATAGCCTTTACTAAAAGTATACTTGATTATACTCTGTGAAACGCTTGATGTAACATTTTCAGGGGATGTTAGGCATGGCTAATATTTTGCAAATTGCAAAGAGTACATGATCTTCAGGTCTCTCGTTTTTATACTGATTGTCTAGTTTTGGCAGCTCCTTTTCCACTTGCTGAAAACGTTCTAAGTTACAACGTAAAAAATTAAAAGAAGAGTAACAGGCTGTAATATTCCTTAAAACCAAATATTGTTAGCACAAAATTTGCAATCACCAGAGACCGTTTATTCGTTTGTCTTTGAATTACTAATTATCACGTATGCAACAAAATAAACGCAACGGCTTACAAAAGTTGTTTTTTAATAATCTGTACTTATATCGTAACCTATGATGTATTTACAGTTAGTAGAAAAGATTCGTAAACTCATGAGTAGGTACATCTCTTAATTTTTTGAGATTAAAATAAAATGTATGTTTTTTTTTCATAACTATTGTAGTTTGTTATTCACGATTCTACCTAAATTAATAAGGTTTGAATATTTAGGTCTATTTTAATTCACGAGTCATCGAGACAAGCAAATGGTTCCCCATACTACGTACCACAACTGGTGGTATTTCCCTCCTTCTGAGTAAATATGTCATACATTGACTCAATTAGACTTTAAGCTACATAAACATCTAACTATGAAGTTAGGCAGGCGATCAACACCCGCTGTTTTTATTCTTTTTGTAGAGGGATATATTTTTTTACGTCTGTACATGCGTTTTGTTTACTGTGTGGCACGTGCCAGGTCATTTAAGAAGACGCTAGACGTACATGCGCAATTGCGCGTCTTGCGAACACTACCCATGCGGTCAACAAACAAGGCGGATAGGCCATTTCCAAGCTGTCTCAAGCCTCTGTTTCAAAGCGAGGCTAAGCGCGAAGCCATTTACACGAAAGTCATTTTTTGTTTTCATGCAAATAAAACTCATTTTCACAACAAAGGTTTGGCATTTAGTCTCGTTTCGAAATTGGGAGTTTTTGGAACTCGAAAGTGGCCTATTCGTAAAGCCTCGTTTCAACATTTCTTTACAAGAGAAAGAAAAAACAACAACAACGACAATCTAAATTAACTTGAATCCCACAAAAACTGAAGTTTTTTCACAACCACCACGCATCACTGACCACCCAAGCTTAAAAGGAAAGAAATACATTCAGCTTTGACACAACTGAACATTAAAAAGTTACATTTCTTAATTTAAGGCTTGACAGGAAGTGAACAGAAAAATCTTTTTTTTTTTTCGGCAAGCTTGCACGCCGCGCAAAAAGCCTTGGATTTGAAATATCTATTTCGACGGAGAGGAATACAGCTTTGTAGAAAGCTCTTGAGACCTGAAAGACAACAAAAAATCTAAGTCTTAAACACAGTTTTAACTGACTTTTATACCACAAAAATAATTCTTGAAATAGCCTTAAAATCTCCATTTTTATGTAAAACGACTGAAAAACTTTAAGTCGAGCTCACAACACGTGGACTTTGATAAATAAATGCATGAATAAACGCAACAATGAAAACATAACTAAATATAAATATCAAGAAAGAATAATGGGACAGACAGGGAATCTTAGAGTGTCTGCCGGGATATGTGAGTTTTAGAGACTGTAATTAAACGTAAGCTCTAATTCCTAAGACATCCGCATATTTAAATCGATTGTTTGAAACATCACCAAGTCCACGCGCCACTGTCTCAAAGCAGAAAATGCAGATAAATTTTGTGGACCTCTCCGGAAACCAGCTTCAGATTAATTTCAAGCTTTTAATTGGTCTAAAAATAACTTAAGTGAAATAATTCACATATACCAAGGCCTGGACTGAGCGTGAGCTTTTCCATCTCTGGCCCATTATTTCTCTCTTCCTAGATATATCAATAAGCCGACATTTTTTCTTACCTAACACGATGTCAGACTGCCGAGACTTGACCCTCTTCCTCTGTAAAATTAAAAAAAAAAAAAAATTAGATAATTCGATGCTGACATGGAAGGAAGGACAAATACGACAGAAAAGCAAAGAGAAGGACATAAACAAGGCTTTCATAAGCATAGAGAGACTCACCGTCGTAACTATCTACGTAATCTACTCTTCTGTATTGGTCGACTGGATAGTGGTGATACCCTCCATACTGGTACGTGACACCTGGAAAACAAGCGAAAACCCTAACCAGTGAGAGGATGTACCCACTATGACATCCCGGCGTTGATAATACGGGTAACTAATAAACTGATAACACGATCTTATTATTTAAAATGCAAGTCGTGATTCAACCTTGAGAGGAGATTGGGTACGAGTAAGAAATGTATCACAATAGGCCATTTCTGAGTTCCCCCGGGCCTCTCCATCAAAACGAGGTTAAGTGCTCAGCCTTTGATATGGAAATGTTTTTCATTCTCATGCAAATAAAACTCAATTTCACAAGAAAGGTTGTGCACCTGGACTCATTTTGAAACTGAGGGTTTTTGGAACTCGGCAGAAAGGCTTGTGGCGACAAAAACGAATTATTTAAATGAAACATAACAAGGTGAAGAATCCTAAGTGACAGGAGGCAAACCAACTGGCTATGTACAACCACGCCCGAGAGGATGAGCTCGGTTATCACAGAGAAACAAATCCAAGTAGGGGCCAGGGTGGACTTGAAAAGGGGCCTAATTGGGGAGAATGGACACTGGCTTTTGCCACTTAGATTTCCGGGATCGTTTTGACAACAAAGAAGTAGTCTAGAGTATTGGAGAGGAATACAGCTGGAATATTGTCTATAATAAGAAATCGGTAATCAGTCACAGCTCATGTGTCAGATAGGAATAGGACCAATCAAACGCACAACCATTTAGGCCAGGTTTTTCTGGCCTACGGGAGCTATTAACTACAATTCGAGAGTTATGAAAAAAACAAACAAACATAAAATACAACTTACCAGGGTGGTAGGGGTGTTCTTGAGGGGCTGTAGGGTGCGTAGGACTGTATGGTAAATTTTCTGCTGATTCTACGGAACAGAAAAAGACAAAATGAGCCAACAATTCAGATAATTATTTGCTAAAATATTTGGTCCCTTCAGCTAACTTATTTCTCTAACGACATTGCACCCATTGTCACCTAGACTCGGTAGTTTCCTAAGAATCTTCGAAAGTGCACGGTTTTATCTAACGTGTCCAACCGCAAAATGTCATGCTGATCGAAATGTTTCTTTTTTTAACGCTGCCTTAGTCTTGATGAAGCTCTTATTCATTTGAATTTTTAGAACAATGGTCCTACTGAGACATTATATTCCCCGACAAAAGAGATTATTTAAAATATAATTACCTGAATAATGTACCGGTCTAATCACTTCCACACCTACAAGATAATAAAACAGGCAAATTTATCGTTATCATAAACGTTTTTAATTGAGTGCCAGAAATAAACATTTATTCATTATAGTTGAGCCTGCGGTCATACAGTCATTTAAAAGACAAAAGAAGCTTATCGGTTGATGCAATGCAAAATGAACCCCTCGCCTCGCTTCTATGTCTGTAATAACAGATAATCGTTATTATCTTGGTACTACTTTGCTGCGCTGTTTAATCGGCTGACAACGTCTCGCACCAAAAATTCTATTCGTTAATGTGGCGCGCGTCCTCTTAAGAGGCATTCAATGGAGGAGAAGGTGATACCTACGATAATGCTAGGATGTAGCTCTTTGCGGAAAACAAGCGTGCTATCCAAGGAGTGTTGCAAGAATGGTTGCTCGAAAGTCGTAAATGCTAAGACCAAGTAATAGTCAAGTGGTTTGTGTCGCGTAGAGGGTTTATCAATCACGATAACTTGACTACAAAATCGTTGACGGCTTTCTTTATCTCACCTGGCGGATGACGATAGTGAGGTCTTCGATGATCATCATTGTAGTGAAGTCTTCTTAATTCCTGCATGTGTACTGTATCTTCGGGTAAAGACGTTCTGTCGTTTTCAGGGAACACGTGTATGTCTTCTGTTAAGAGAACATGACACCAATGAGGATCAAGGAGTGCTTCAATTGCACTTTAACTTTTGATTTGAAAACGTTTTACGAGCCAGGGCGTCTGTCTTAGGGCGGCTCCCATTTGTTAGAACTGACCGGCCAAACCGATCCAGTTGTAAAGAGAATTTCACTATTTAAAACCACTATAAAGCCAAATCAGTTATGGTATGCTCGGCAGAGGTGGTTTTAAGGAAAATTTTCGAGAAAAGGCTAAATATTTCATTTCCAAAATGAACGGTCCGGCCGGTAACCGCCTTAAATGAGTGGCGTAGCGTCGTCGTCGCCGTTGTTGTTGTTATTATGTGCTTTGTGGCGTTGGAACTGTCTGCGATTATGATGATCATGTTATTTGAGTGTTTACCTTCGGGTAGAATTTTCGGTGATTGAACCTCCGGAAAAGACGATGAACTTGCTGTAGAAGACACCGAGATTCGGTCACCTGCAAAGTGTAGGAAGGAAAAGAAACCGTAAGAAGCAAAACCCGAAAGGAAAAAAGCAAATAAAGGGAAGGAGGGGAAAACGGACGTTTTAAAACTGTTTTTCAACGAAGACGTTTGTTTTGCTTTTGATGGGCTCTGAAATTCACGCAGGTTCTTCAGCAATTATCATCGGATACAAACCAGGCCTCGGTATTGGCTCGGTATTTGGTGACCTTTCCACGCTTGGGCACCACAGCACGATTTTCACCAGAAGTGTCTCGTTTGCTTTGGTCGGAATTAACATATAACTGTCTCACAAGACTAATGATAACAATTCCACAATCGGCTGTTTTGGGACAGATATGTAGATATGACCTTTCAAACGGAGCCTCTTGTGCACTACTCTCAAATGGAATCTCCCCGTCCCCCCTCCGGCCCCCCGCGTATTTTACTTAAAAAGATAGGAAAAGTCTCCAAAAATTTTAGCCTATAAATTACTTACGTATTGAACAAAACATTATAACAACAACAAAAGGCTTAGCTTACTTGCAATGAGTTCCTTCTTGAGTGCTAATGGCGACGGAACTAGGAGATAAAACAAAAATAGGGTTAGCATCCAGATGAAACACGCTAACTGAAGAATAGTAAAGCTTTCCTTAATCGTCCAATTCTAACACCATCGGGAGGAGAGGTGTATTTCCATGCTTATCGGAAGTGAGATCAACTAATTCATGAACGCTTGTAATGATTATCTTACCCGTCAGCTCATTTGGTTTGCTTCCTTTCCGATCTTTCTTACTAGCGACCGGCGAGGACGAGGGCGAGTTCTTCCTGCGAGTTTGTACGCTCGGAGGAGCTAAAATAAGAAGAGAGAAAAAGAATAACAGAGTTACATACAGTATTCTTTCCCTAGTGCTTATAGGGACTTGCGCGTAGTTGTTGCATTAAAATCACAATACGTATCAGTAAAGGAAAATTATCATGGAATAAGATCTTAAGTTTGTGTTCTCCACGCTTTTTTCCATGCTAGTTTTGCTGCACTTATCAGATAAACGCTTCGAGTAGAATTTTTGTCACATAAACATAAGGTTTATGGCCTTAGATCGAACGAGTCTTCCATAACTCAGTAGCAGAGTAGAAGAGCTAGTAACCGGAAGGTCAAAGCTTCGACTTCTGTTGGGAAAATTCGGATTTTTTTTTTCTCCGAGTCGCCTGTACAACTACTCACTCAAGAAACATCACGTTTTAGCTATCTGTTATTATAGTTAAGTACTAAGCTGGCCGAGGAATACAGGAAAACTGAATTAAACCGCTAAACAAGTTACTAACTGTTAATAGAAGAGAGAGACAGAAAGACTGGAATGAAAGGATTAACATACCGGATCCCTGAGGAGGTTCACAGATGTTTGACATTTCACGTAACTTCTCCTCGTCTTCAATGATAGTTAGGTTTGAAAGGTACTGCTGAACCCTGCGTGACATCATGGACTGCGTGACAAAAGCAACAGCGTTAGCAAATTCTATATTAAGTATGATAAAAAATCTTACAGATTATGTAATAAGAACTTGTTTTTCTATGATCCTACCTCCTCGTACATCCTTTTAGGATTCTGGTCACGCAACGATCTTCGGCCGCTACCTGTTACCATGCCAACCAATTTCTGGTTACCAGGACCTCCCTGACTGTTTGAATCGTCTTCAAACATAGTGTCAGGATCCTGAAAGTTTGAAAATTAGAAAAAAAAGAGCGGTTAGTCAATCCACGACAAAATAAATAGGCTACGAAAGTGGGTCAACGCAGAAATTGAGAAAAATTGAGAACTTACGTATGGGATGGAGTTAAACTTGGAAATCTGCCGAACTTCTCTTGCGATGAGTCGAAGCTTTTCAAAGTTTACCTGTAAAATGTGTAAAGAAAAATATTTTCATGCCATACTCTGATGCAGCAAACCCTCAAATAAACCTTCAGTTTCTGGTGTCTCATGGAGTGTGAGAAAGTTCGCAATTTCTAGTGCTGTGTGACTAAATCTAAGCGTACTGGAACAGGGGCGGATCTAGGGGGAGGGTGCAGGGGGTGCGCACCCCCCCCCCCTCCCGAGATGACCTGCGGCTTTCTAATTAACACTGTACGGTCGCTTCACAGCTAATACAAAATTTGCTGTTTCGTTTGATACGTATTCTCAGCAGCTCACATTATGTTATTGCCTAGTCAAAAGCCTTCTTCTTTATATTCGCTTTTAAAATTTGCTTACGTCATCGATCAGTTACGCCATCCCTTAGTGGTGCACCCCCTCCTAACAAAAATCCTGCATCCGCCCCTGTGGAATATCATATACTTGAAAAGAAGGCATTTCTTTTGTGGTTATAGAAGAGATTTGTGAGTCTTTAGTAGGGTAACTTTGTTTGAGTAACTTCTTCACCTCCATTCCGTAAAAAAATGTCCCATTTAGCCTAGTCAAATACTTAATCATTTTCTTATTGCTAATGAAATCAAGTTTTAAGCTGCAAGTCTGAATTTGGCTTACCAATCCATCCACAATGCTATCATTTCCAAGATGGATAAATGTCAAGTCTTTGGTGATGACGGGAAAGAATGGAATCTGAAAGAAAAAAATTACAATGCCCCTCAGTATTAAACACAAAAAAATAAATTCTCTCTACTAGACATTAACCTGACTCATTGGAAACAGACTCATCAGTGGCTGTTTCCGTCAAGAGAAACTGTCTTTAACTTAACTATCTATGTGACAGACACCTCTGGTTGGCCGCTTTGCTACTAAAATAGGGCCGTATCGTGAAGAGTTCTAAGGCGGAGAGCCAGAGCTCGTTGTGAAGATGTCCTTATCTGTCTGTTAAAGCAGTAGATTTAGATTAGTCGATATTTGACACCAAATACGAGCACGTCCCATGTAGACAAGTCTTGGACAAAGTGACTTAACGATGGGTCGATGATTTTATCGAATTTACAATTTTAGAATAATAATAAAGGAAACTGTCAATCTACTAGTGCGTCAAAAATCATTACTGGGGTAGCAAGATCTCCACTATAAGTGGACAGAAACTTCAGGCCCCAGTTGTTCTCAAAAAATGGATAAGGCTATCCACAGGATAAATCACTATCCAACGGATAAGTGTTAGGGAAACCAATTGCGCTATCCAGTGGATAGTGATTGAACCTGTGGATAGCGTTATTCACCTTTTGAACAACTGTGGCCAGGACCCGGTTCCTGAAAGGCCGATTAGCGTTAATCCTGGATTAAAATTTTGTTGCGTTTTTGTTTTTTACGTTCCTATGCATTGCTTAGGGTATCATTTTGTGCTATCATTACTGCATCTCGTAGTAAAGGCTCAACAGTATTTTGTAACCTCGAATTGCATGTCGTTAGACGAGAAAATCGTGCTTGAAATTTGGCTTAATCTTGGGTTAAACTTAACCATCTTTCGAGGAACCGGGCCCAGAGCGATAAGCTTAACTTACTAGAGGCGGTTCGCCGTGTTCCCCGTTCAGCAGATTTCTGTACTTGGACATATTTCTCGACGGATCCATAAGACCTTGAAGATCCTTGAAAAGAGAACAAAGATAGATTATAAATCATCATAAATAAAGTGCACATGTATTCTATGATCAATGGAAAAAGCTCCTGTAGGACCTAAACTCACCTCAAATGCCTTGCTATGCTTTGTGGGTAATCTGTCCCATGTGTTCTTCAGCCGTTGCACTGCTGAATGTCCGAGACCACTGTAAAAGATAGAAATAGTCTTAACGTAAAAATATCGCTCATTACAGCATTCCCTTTGAATATGTTTCCTTAGGGAATCTTCATCAGGATTCTTAAAATTGATTTTGAATCTTGAAACCCCGAGTCGACTCTAATGCTGTATTCTTACGGATATCGCGACGCGTGGGTTTCTTTGAGCACGGATTCGAAACAGTGCATTGGCAAGCGGTGTACTGGTACTGAGAAATATGAGGCATGCCGCGTTCGCACTCATTTGCGCTAAAAGATTTCCTCTTTTTCATCAAAACGACTAAAAATTTAAAGAATCTGAGGTCAAGAATCTAACCTTGGATTCTCCCAAAGAGGGTGAAATGAACTCAAGAACTTACCTTACAATTGCAAACAATGAATTGTAGTTTTTGCATTCTTTACAATGCCCTGTAAAAATTGAAGTAAACGCCAAGTTAACTTCTTGAAAAAATGCAAGTTTCTCAGTCGTATACTAAATATAAACCTTTGAACTTAAAAAAACTTCGAAAAACACTTACGTGCAATTTTAATAAAAGCCTTTATTATTTTCATTCTCTTGACTAAGTTTGATTCGTTGCATATCTCTGTTACAACCCAAAACATTTCTTTATTTACAATCTGCAACGGTAACAAAAACAGGATAAATTGAGCTTCATGAACTAAATCATCACAAAACGGGAAAGTGAGAAAATAGCCTGCGAACCCAGTCGTATTTCCCGTCGTAGCTTGTTACTTTTCGGATGGAGAGAAGCGACGACTGCGTTCGCAGGCTAGTGCGAGAAGCGCTTCCATATTAACTCATTCCTACCTCAGAAAATTTTCTTAGGTTTTCCGTCAGTTTTGGGCCAAAGTTCCATAACTTGTAGATATATTCTCGTGGATCAATACTTCTAAAAATTTCAAAGTCCTAGAATAACAGGACAAAAACCACAATTAGCTATTCAGGAAAAAAAAAATGGACTATTTCCCCTTCTGTGCAAGTTGCTTTTAATGAATAGTGCTTTGCAACGTACTAAGCTGGCTACATGTTTTATATTAAAAACTGAAGGAAAATGAAACTCTTTACCCGTAAAAAATCTGATCAGGATTACATGGAACTTGATTGATCAAACTAAAATATCATACACTCATCTCATAACATTTCGCTGCGAACAAACCTACCTAAAAAAAAAAAAAGCCTTTTGTTTTCGAGAAAATAAAAGTGATTTTGTTAAGGACCTTGGAATATGATTACTTTCTGCGCAAATGGAGGCATGTACGGCCAAAAGATCCGAAAAAATCATATTAAATATATTAAATATGTTGTCCTTAAAAGGCCGCTAAGAGAGTTGTTGTTTTAATTTTCACGATGCCACGAAATGCTTTGACAACTTATAAACTTCTAAAAGCACAGTACGTAATTAAGCAATTGAAACGCGGGAAAAGGGTATTTATAATGCAGCTACTAACAGAACGCGGAGATGATTAATCCCTGAAAAAACGCTGTCGTTGTTTCTCCTATAAATGATAAAAACTGTATCACTTTAAAGAGGACAAAAGCATCGAGAAAGGTTAAAACAAACATTCCTGCTGCATACGGAAAGTACCAACAACTTGCAGAAAGGGAGGAATAGTCTAGTTTGTAACTCGCTAAGAAAGGCCGATCAAAATTAATACTTCATTTACGCTACAGCGGATTAATCCACCAACATTCTTTTTTCATTATTAGCTTCTTACCTGTAACGTAATTTCTTTAGCCAAATCTCGCGGCTTGAGTTGCAACAAACTAAAACTTGACTCTTTTGCCAGCTCCTGCATCACAAAAAAGACAGAACGTCAAAACTTTCGAGTTATTTTAGTTTTCACACCGGACTGAAAGCAGTCTAGCTAAGACACCATCGCACCGTTGCGTGTAATGTTAAGGAAGAGCATAATTTCACAACCTTCCTAGTTCCTCCGTATAAACACCAGTTTAACCTAGAGCGGACAACACTTCCAGAGGTTTTCGCTTAATTCTAAAGTTTCATCCACAGACTCTAAAATTATATAATCACTGTAACGTATTACAAAAAGCAATACAGCGCCCTAATGAATGGTTCAGAATGGTTGCATTCGAAAACAAAACCTGCACGAAAACGAGTCTGAGGTAGTGTGGTTCAGAGCGCAGTCTGAGCAAATTCAGCAAGAAAAGGATTGAAAAAATGTAAATTCGCTGACCTGAGCTGCCTCATCTGGAAGCAAAGGACCCGACACCTCGTTATTCTTCAAGTAATACCTGCAGAAGAAAGAAAAAACTATAATAAGAGAACTACCTTGTAACAAAAGATAGTAGTTTAGCGCTTCGTCTAGACTTTACACTCTCAATGATGTTACTTCAACTCGCGTTTAAAATTCCTTTGCGTGTTCGTGTGGACAATCGTAAACGATCCGTCAACGATCATTGGGTTCGTGTGGACAATCGTAAACGATCCGTCAACGATCATTGGGCACGTGTGGACAAATCACGTGTGTGCATTTACAAACGTAATCGTATACGTACAGATGGTCACAACAAACTGAGAATGTGTTCACACTATATTGAATAGCCTTTATACTGTTTAACAAACAGAAAACAATTTTCCATGATCCATAGATATGACGTCAATCCGGTCGATCCGGTAATGTGTAAACACAGGTAGGTTTGTGCTACATCTTACAACAGGCTAGCTAATAGGTTATTACTTACCTTCCATTCAAATGAATTCTATCAGGAAGATTTGGAAGCATATCAGGCAGTCTTCTTTGTTTGATGAGTCCACCATCCTCTACAGTAATCTCACACAGTGAGTAGTTACTATAAATAGAAAAAAAAAAACAGAAATTTCAAAGTGAAGTACTGAATTCATGTTTGTGAGAGCTTACGACGCCCTTTTGGCGCCGATTGTCGAGTGACTGATAACACGTTAGTCGCGTGAAGCAAAAAAAAGTCACGTGAAGCGAAAAAAAAGTTCACGTGACAAAATGTCGAGTTAAATCACTGGAGTTAAATCTCTCCTTTACTGAAGAGATTTGCTTGACTTGAGGGAAGGAACCTGGTACCTGATCTTAATCACTTGAAAGGCTTGAAATGAACGCAGAAACCGTGATCCTAATATGAAGCTATTTTCCCTAAGTATATTCTTAGCAATACCGGGAAACAACGTTTTCGCTCCTTATTTAAAAAGTAATTCGTTCTTCTTTACTGTTTGCCGCCTAAAATAGCTGAAGTAGAGATGTTTTGCGTCAGTTGCGTCTTAACAACACTGAACAGGGTGGATCAGTACTAGACCAATATTGAAGCCATACAAGCACCCTTGAACACCAAAATAACGATAGCCGTCTAACACGATCTCTTCAATCAGTCTTACCGTGGGTGATCTGGAATTCCAAACGCATCCACAGCTCGATTAACGACCTCTCTCGCTGTAGTTTCCTAAAAATAGATAAATAATAATAAGAGGACAAAATGTTCAAACTAGAGCACTACAGGTCGTGCACGCCTCGAAACCATGGCACGTTCTTCTTTTCGCATTTTTGTATAGTGCACGGCGCCACGCAATATAAACAAAAATACATATACAGTACGTGTCTAAAATCTGCTTTATAAGCAACTATGTTAAAGCGCACGTGACGGAAAAGAGTCCCGGTTGGCAGTATCAATTCATAAGCACCAATCAAAAATCAAACATAGGGTAAATAAAGAGTTGTAAACCAGTTCTCTCCTATTAGCTTTTAACCAAGTTCATACACCAAGTATTCTTCGTGTTTTTCTCCGCACTTTTTGGTTGTTTATCTTCCTTAGGGCGCTTTGAAATTAAAACCTAAGTTAAACTGCTTTGGCTTTGAATTGGCAACAAAAAACGTGCAGCTTTTTTTGCAACATTGCTGCAAAACGAGTTGTATAGCGATGTTGCACGTTTTACCAGCCACGTTCGAACTTGTCTTGCAACGAATCAGGTTGCATGGTTTTTTCTCATGGGTGGTAAAACGCGCAACATCGCTATTCAGTTCGTTTGGCAGCAATGTTGCTAAACAAGTTGCACGTTTTCTTGCCGCCCGTTCTACTGTAGCTTTAGCGCCAGATGCATGTATCACCATCAAGATCCGATTAAATGGCTTCGTCTGTTAAATTACTCTGGCAATTACTTTGGTTCGATTAAACCCTTTCCTAACATAGTCCAAGCTGAAAATTCATCAAAAAATCCAACTCGGTCTGAGAGTGATAATGGAAATGAATTAGCTGGCTGGAAAAAAATTGGCTATTTTAGTTAGATACTGTTTCGAAAAGCTGTAATTAACTCACCTTAAACACCATAAAATATTTACAGGTCTGGTCCGCTTTGTAAACTTTAATAACTTTATCAGGCATGTCTGATGACTGATCGCTTGCATATATGCATTCCGTGGAGCCAAATCCTCGCGGTAGAGTGGCTCGTTTATTCTTCACCGCGAGACGGGCCATGGTGTGAAGATCATCAGAAGTGTCGTGATTCACACTTAAAAGATCCCTCTCGCTTTTAGAGATAAGCCTAAAAATAAAACCGGATTTTAGTTAAAGGTCTTGTACATCCTATCCTAGGGCCTGTTTCTCGAAAGTCCCGTTAATCTTTCGCGTCCGGATTTTAGCCACAAACGAGCAAAATCTCTCTCGTTAACGTAGACCCTCTTCACTTGTGCCGGTGAGGTTAACCACAACTAGTTGCAAAATGGCTTGAGACAATGTAACGTGTTAAGCCGAAAATGGTCTTTAGAAGTTTTCCCACGATTCACACCCCTCCCCCCCCCCTCCCTTTCCCACTTTTAATACAACTTGTAAGGACTCCAAGATGGTACTCACTCAACCCTTGCCACTACTTCCTTTGACCGGACAGAGAGGGAAAAGACCTAATCATTCTTAAGAACCCTCTTCCTCAAAAGCGTAGCTAAGTAAGGAAGGCGGTTTTCTATGTAAGTGTCTCCATCATTTTGTAACTGCCGTGGTTGTTGCTCCGTTCCGAGATCACGGTTCACCTTCATTGACCAGGCTAGCCCAGGAGTTACGGCCTGGTTAATCAGGCAGCCAAAGTTCGAAGCCATTTCTTTGGAAAACGACGCAACTTGAATGGAAGCACATGATTGCAGATGACATAAAATAGTTCAGATAGTTTACAGGGCCGAAATGATATCGGGACTTTTGAGAGAAAGGTTTTAAGGATAACAAGTTAAAATTAAATCACAGCAAAACATTAGTTTCGACCCTTAAAAATTAAATCGGTTGCATTCCCATACAAACCTTTTATAATCTTCATACGTTGCGATATAACTCACACAAGTCATGTTAAGCGCGTACTGTGTCGTTAACACTTCTGTTCTAGCTTTTGACCGTCTTCACGATGGCCAATTTACCTAACATCAAGTTAAGCAGTTGTGTTTCACCACCCAACCAACGCAAACTAATCAATTTGCATCTGTTATTGCATCGCGCAAGATGCAGCGGGTCATATTGACACTCACGCGTTTTCGGATACTGGGCAAATGATAAGCTTTAAAATTAGAATGGCTCGACCGGTTTCTGAACATAAAGCAAGTTTGGAGTATTGCCTCAACCCCCGGGGCGGAAGGATAGTCCATGTGGCCGGAACTCGTTATACACCCAAATGATGGGAAATTAGGTTTCCACTAAACAACTCACCAAAATCCCGCAGAGAAGAAGCAGGGTTTTTTTTACAACAAAATGTTCGTCGCTATCGGGTAATAATCAAGAATACTATTGAAACTACAAATGTTTCATATAACAATATGAAAATGCTCCACGTCCAGTGTTCCCTACAAATGACGAATTTCTCCCTTTTGAACCTGTTGGTTCTTAGATGATGCTGCGAAATTTACGAAGCCAAATAAGTTGTCAGGAGTATAGCACAAGTATAAAGATATTGATCTAGTCATTTCACACTCTAATGATATTCGCGTGACCCTCCAGTCCTGAGCGGTATTATCTTCATTTGCAGAGCAGATACGTAACAAGTCGCCCCGGATATGTTTTTGTCAGTTTCGGATAGTAAACAGGCGGTGGATATCTTACAGAGGTCTTCGAAGCCTGATTTTCACTTGCAATGCAAAGATGTACGCAACTGAAGGAATCATTAACTGCCTAGACAACAATTCCAGTCTGTTGAATTAATAGGATTTCGGCCCGCAAAGAGGAGAACATCAAAACTCGGGACAAAACAAGTAAATGTGAAAACGAAAACACCAGAGTACAAAAGAAAGAACAGTGTCCAAGAATCGTTGCCCTTGAATGGTCACATCGCCCAATTTCTCCAAAAGGCTCAAAATTTAGAATAGCAACGTCGTTCTTCATAAAATTGCTTCTGCGAATGAAAGGGTTTTAATACGGTCTTTTCTTAGTAAACTCTAAAACTTGATGACATTTTTTTACTTTTCTACAGTTTGCAGAAAAGGGAAGAGAAATGTACCAACTGCCAAATACACGTGCAGTTCACGTTCGTAAAAAGTTTGTTTTTCCTTTAATAAAGTCCTTCACGCCAATGTGGTTGTCGTAGCTCCAATGCATGCATTGACAACCACGTGCGAGTGATGAGGTACAAGAAAAGCCAAGTAAAGGTTTTGACCTCTACCCACCACTGCTTCTTACACCTTTTATTACCCTGATGTGCTTGAAAGTGGAAACTTTCAACGTCAGTGAAAACTAGGGTTTTGACAACTGAGTTCTGAACTTTGCCCCTTATTCAAAGAAGAGATTCTACAAAAAGCTGTTTGGAGCAGGGTAAGATCAAAAGAGCTCCAGTTCAAGGCTGCCTCGCAAATGAGGTACAAATAGAACGCCCCTTCCATGAATATGTGAGATAAAAACAGATTTAAAATAAGACAACCGTCTAAAAACAATTTGAAGGGGCAGGAATGAAACTTTAAATGACTTTTATTACCGCAAATAGTAATTAATTGTCGCTGCTTAAAAACAGGTTATTGTAGATGCCCCCTTGCAATGAGCACTGAATTTTGATGCAGCTTGTCAAATCACAATATCCATGTTATATCAAGGCTGGAAATATTTGTTACCGAAACAAAGCAGTAATTTTTCCCTTGGTCTCCGCAACACTAAACTAAGTCGCCAATTATTTTGTCATAAACAAATCTATGTATTCTCTATACCACATGTTTTTCACACCCACGGGAAAAATCATTAGCGAAACTATGTTAATAAGCAAAAGAAAGGAGGTCTTTAATATGCCGCTATTGCGAACGTAATTGTATTGGATCGACTGGTTCAAAAGAGCCTTTGGATGAGACCTCTGAACCGTAAGAGAAGATTCTAAACAAGGAAACTGAAGTACACATAAACTTGACTTACAAAACAGAAAACGTTTTTCGGTAAATTTCACGACGAAGGACTAGGCCGACGAGAGAACTGCAAACGGCTAATGAGGTGGAAAATTTATAATTTATTGCTTACTACACATTCCCAAACAACAAATATCACCATTCAAAAGTGTCATTCATTGCTTTTGTTCAACGAACACACTTAAAAAAAAAACACTCAAAAAAGCAAAAAAATTACAGCCACCATGTTCAGCATTACAAACTTTACCTCAGAACAGGTCAATGTATAGTTCTGGTTAAGTTCAAGTGAATGACTGAACGTCACGATTCATTAAACCGACTGAAGGTTTTGAGCGATCGTGCAAAGTTTACTAATGTATATAACATGCCGACGTATTATTTTTAAAATAGCTGTTCTTTAGAGGACACACGTCAAAAGACTCGAACGGGTAATAGAGCTACATCATAAAATCAAGTTTGTAAAGAATCGATGGAAAGAATTTGAGAGCCAGAAGAAATATGCCCTCTTATTTGATATTAACCGATCACGACAAAAAGTGCATTATTATTATTATCATAAACTTCGCTTTTACTTCTGCAAAGGTTAAAATAACACTGAGAATGGAACTGTTAAAGTAGAATCGTCTACAGCCAAATCAGATGGAATATAAAATGGGGAAGTATGCATTATGGAAAGTGAGTCAATTAAAGAAAATCTACCATTACATTTCGTTCCCTATAGTATATATTGTACAAGAAACCAAACTTTAAAGAATCATGACTGAAATAACGTCACAAGTTAAAACTAATGTGAGTGGAAGTCATCACATTTCACGTTTTTGGCATATTTCAGTTTCTTCCAAAAGTTTTCACTTTAAGGGAGGTCCGCTCATTCCCAGTAATAAGAACATTTCCTGACAAAGTTCGTCTGGAATGTCTGTTGCTCAACTGATTTGCATCGATAAAAATAGAATGACAACGTACTACCGCTTTCGAAGGGAATTTCGTATTTTCTAATTGACGATTTCCTTTCTACAAAACGCAACCACTAGCTAAAAGGAAATTTCACCTAAAATAAGACATATAATCCCAGTAGTCAAGTTATAGACTGAAAAAAAAATCATAAATATCTTGCTTCTAAGAAGGCAAACCAAATCGAACACACATGATCAATCAAGAACACACTATTATTCTCTAAGTTATCTGTGTCCTGTACTTACTTGCTATTCCTCGAAAGTGTTCCAAGCGCACTGAGTCGGTTTAGAGCTTTCTTCACTTTTTCAGTTTTGTTAGACGGATGTAGATGCTGGATAGAATAACAAAACACAAGAAATGGTCAACTGAGTAAGACAGTCTCGCAGGCTGACTCTACTTAATCTCCTGTAACCAGAGGCAAACGAAGTTGTGGCTATTTTGAAAGGTATTCAAGCGTTTCGGCAAAACAATAACTGAGACCAGCGGTAAATCGCAGTCTTTTTCGTGACTTCCTGGCGTGGGCGCCAGGCCCAGCCGAGCGGAAGCTAACTTGCGTCATGGGCAGAAGTTTATCAGCAGCGCCTGTTTTTCGTCCAATATTTTAAGGCGGAGAGTGAAAAGTGCGAAAAACATGCAGGCTTGGCTTGTCAGTATGTTTCTTATCTTATGACGTACCCCAAGCGGCAAACTACTAAATTTGGTATGGTTTTATTTCATGCACCCCGTACGGCAACAAGAAACTGATCGAAGACACCAAAGATATCACGGAAGGACAGTTAATTGAAAGTCAAGTTGAAAGAAAGAGGTTACTTTCACTTGATTGGAATAAAGATCTTCATGACTCCAACTTAAATAGTTTTCTGGTAAGGACTTTTTCTCACTAGCTTTAACTAGCAAATCATAAAAACAAAGGATGGTAAATAAACTTGTAAGCCGCAATCAAAGCTAAACCTTCTATTGAGGGGAAATTCCCGCTGACTCAGACAAGTGAACTGTCAATTACCTTTTTAAAGACTTCTAAATACATTAATTACAGGCGATTTTAGGACAATCGCCTCTTACAGAAAGAGACGATGAAGTTACAGCAAAGCGGGATTCTAGAGCTGGGCTGAAATAGGAGTATGGCGACCTTTTATTGTTTTGGTCTAGGGTTCTTGATCGTCTGTGGTGAGAAATTCTAACAAACAGTGGTTCAAGAGGTCGTTGGAACCCGTGGGTGATTGATCAAAGCAAAAAACCGTATTCTAGATATCGTCAACATCAGCCTTAACGGAACTAATCATGCTGATGCAGCACGAATTATGTTATGATATATTGATTTGTCTGAAACAATATGTTCAGACTGTTCGTCAAAACCTCCGACAATGACTCCAGTTTCTTGTTTATTGGAAGGAGCGAGAGCATTTTTGAAGTAAGGACATAACAGGTATGAAAGATTTACGCCGAATTAAGAACGACCCATTAGTCAGAATGAATGAACGAAAAACAATAGATTGAGCTCTGCTACACAGTTATCCAAAAAACGTCCAGCATTACTTGCATCTTGGTTTCAGCTGGGCCGAAAATATGTGTTGCACAATTTATTGCACCTGTATTTTTCTTGGTAAGCTTCTCGTAAAAAAAGCTGAAAAACACTTAAACGACGTTCTTTAAACAAACTTTAACCTGGGAAGGACATGATCGCAAACTGACAGTTGCAATTCATAGGATTTAACAATCCCAATTATTACATCAAAAAGACCCTTCGAAAAAAATCGTATTACGGATAAGAAAACTATATAATTTCTCATTGCTTTTTGTAAATAGTATTGTAGTATTATTGAATGAAAGGTTCTAATATTGGTGTCATAATGTATTGCCCAATTACTCATTACATCGTCATCTGTGCAAACTCTTTAAAAAGGAATTTCAATACAACAGTGATTACGTAATTACATACCCTGT
This sequence comes from Porites lutea, assembly GCF_958299795.1. NCBI lineage: Eukaryota > Metazoa > Cnidaria > Anthozoa > Scleractinia > Poritidae > Porites > Porites lutea. Next base: position 39,630,193 of record NC_133202.1, read on the forward strand.
AAATTTAACGTTTACAATCTGACATGCAAGTAAAAAATGATGAAAAGCAATCCGGAAAAAAACGCATATATATCGTCTTGCTGCGACGTTGTTTCGAAAGGTTACAACATTGTTCCAGCATTGCAACGCTGTGTTGCGGCAAAAATCGTCGTTGCGAATCGTCCCGTGTAACAACACTTTTAAATAACGAAGGAGGATACAACTTATACTTCATATATCATCTAAGCGATGTATATCGTGAACAAAGTTACACATTTTGGAAGTGAAGAAAAGGGATGCCATTTTATTTAAGAAAAAAAGGAACACGATTTTATTCGAAGTTCGAATTCTCTCCCTGCACGGCTCAGGGAAATCAAAGCATAAACAACTAAGAATCTGCAGCTCTAAATTTTATATCTTTTCTTCTGCGTAAATATCTGGGCTTGAAATCTTCCATCGATTGCAATAATTATCGTGTCGAAGTTGATTTTGCAAAGAGGTCGACATAGTCAAAATCGTATCCATCATACTGCGTAACCTTATGAAAAAAATATTGCACTTTTGACGTGCATTCTTCAAGTTGAGGTTGGAGAGTATCTTTGAACGTCGACAACAGAAATTTGGGGTCAAATTGTTCATTTAAGGCAAATTAACAAAAAAAATTTTGTAAAAAGAGAAAAAAAAAGACGAAAATGGACAACACGCACTACAGAATGCAATCTTCCGTCAAAATCAAGTTATTTACACATAATTAGAGGGTTTTCGACGGCAGAGCTGTAACGTCAAGCTGATTTTTTACCCAGTCATAACGAGTATAACATCGTAAACCGCTAAGATGTACACATTTTCATATTGCACTGACACGGTTTGTTCTTGAAGTTACTTGCAAATTCATTGTATTGGGACTAGACATTAATCGCGTCACGTACAGGGCACGAAAGCTATGAAGTCAATGTTACAGTGGATAAGAGTTTAAAGGAGTTCTGACGAAAGGCTCACAACAGTTGCACGTCAGCGGAAAACTTTTCCTGGGTACGCGGTCAACACAAAATCTTATCAGATTTTTGTGGTAAAAGGCCAAGAGTCATCCGGGATTATTAATTATATGCAAATGCTTTTTAAATTTCCTTCATAGCTTCTATTTTCGCATCTTCTTCTGCATTCGACTGTTCGCAAACACACCCTTGAGTTCAGTGTGAAAACAACCGACAAGGTGTGACCATGCCCAATGGCACTAGATTATCTAACTGGTGCCAATAATGTCTCGCTTGTGCTTCTCTTTTTTTCATAGATTTGGTTTCAGAGTTTAAATGCAGGTAAAAGTGACAGTGCAAAGTTCTGAAAGGATAGTATGTACGTGTCGATTTTAGCTCGCGAAAGGAAGTTTCACTAGGAACAACAAACAAACCAGAATATACTCGAACCTCTTAAAACCTATACATCACGAAACCTTGTGAAAATATATAGGCCACGGTAACGTTTGCTACTCATTGCACGAGATACTCGAGTATATGGCTCAGTTACTCAAAAACATGTTCATATGAAGTTTAGCAGTTATCATCCACGCAGGAATATTCTTCTCACTATTTCCTATACATATTTCATTGTGCTCATCAGGAGAATTTGTTTAACAATCAAGATCTGCGTAACTTGCACTTCCAGTATAATCATGACTTTTATGTTCAAATAAGCAAAAAAAAATAGTTGTTGCTCACTCTTAGCGGTGACATTGCGGCTGACTTGTACGCTATAGCAATTCCAAAGTTTAATACCAAAGTGGTATTTTTTAAAGTTGAAGGGCGGTGCGGCTCAATCAGTTCAGAAGAACGAAAAAACCGTCATCGTGCAAGCTTAAAATTCTTAAAAACCTCAGTACATAGACTATGGCTTAAACTACCCTTAAATCACCACAGTTTGGGTAGTTTTCTGATTTAAAAATTTCAAATCTAGCAACTTTTTAATGTCACTGCGACAAACAAACATGTTATTTCTCAAGCCGAGGCTAGGGACCTGTCCACACGTAACCGGATATTTTTGGAAACGGAGATTTTCAGTTTCCTCCGTGTCCGAAAAAATTCGCGTCCACACGTAGCGTATTGGAAACTTTTTGGCCCGTCCGCCAGGAAACGCTGAAACGATGGAAATACCATAGCAACCCTCACAGAGCATGCGTAATGCTAGTAGTAGTATTATGATGTATGACGTCATCATATTGGAAAACCTCCGTTTTCGTCCGCCTACACGTAGTCGAGAAGCCAGCGTTTTCAAAAATCTCTACTCTGGACAGCGTTTTAGAAAACATGGGTTTTCGGTGACCGTTTTCACCGGAAACGGGTAGACGGCAGGCCACTGAAGAAAACAATCTCCGTTTCATCACACAAAAGACGGATACGTGAGGGCAGGCGGGGCCTAAAAATCGAAGGCCAAGCTTTCCTCTGGTAGTAATGTTTTATGATTCATATTACGACAAAATGTCGCCTCTAATAGCCAAGTCTTTCGCAAGCTGCTACAGACAACGGTTGGAAAAATAAGTTCATCAAAAGAACCAATATTTTCCCCTTCGCGTGGGAAAAACGTGAAAATATATTGACCAGAATAGATGTTTACCATCACGAAACAAACCAGCGGAAATGCGGAAACACAAATAAACTAAAAATAGATAAACGTGAAAAACTGCACACTGATTTAGCAAAATTAATAAAGTCTTCAATTAATTTACAAAAGAAATTAACCTTGTTTCGTCTTTTTAGAGTTGCATGATCAAGGAATTTCTTTGAGTGGCAGCAATAGACGCCTTTTGTATTTAAATCCATTGAATACCAAATCAACCAAAGAGGCTACCGGCGCGGTTTCTCAAGCCATTAACCTTTCAACCAAGAGGGTATAAAATCCTACCCTACTTGAGCAAATGACCGAAATAGATATTAGCCTGACATATGAAAAAAGCTCATCTCCCACGAAAGGAACGAAAACAAAAAAATCTCCTCTGAACTTCGCTCACGGTATGCTAAGAATTTCGGTTAAATAGTGACTCACTGAGTTCACCTGCCTTCCAAAACAACTTTTGTTGTCATTTTGTTATGGAAATGGATACTGGAAAATGACAATTAACTAATAATTAATTAAAATATTGTTCTGTGAACAATCTATTCCCGTAACTGCGCATTGCGGCCAAAAAAAGCTTGCAGCAAAATTCCCGGTAAAATACACAACTACAACTACTCAAAAATACCCCCATGGCAATAATGTTTCTCATACTTTGGTAAAACTCAAATCTATAAAGTCGTTTTAAATAACGAGTCAAACAAATATTTCCTGGTTTTCAGAAGAAACGAAAGCACAACACTAGCGCAAGTATGACCATTGGAGCTGCGCCAAGTGAAAACGAGCGCTGACGCAAGAGAGACAACCACAAGCTTGAGCACAAGACAAGGAAAATTTTTGATCTTCGTGCTTGAACTTGCGAATCTGCCTGCGGTAGTCTTTGTGTCGCTAATAAAATCAAGGCTTAAGCTAAAGCAAGCAACCTAAGGCCTGTTCAGGTCTTTGAGTTCTGTTCTGCAATGAATGGCTATACGGTTTTCAAAAAGGTCTGTGTTATGAATTATGCCTGAATTCCTATCACAGAAATTGCCCTTAGGGCAAGAAATCAATTACAAACCACCCTTAGCGCTTATATACTCAATATCTTAGAAAAACAGATTCTTTGGCAAAATCAGTTAACCATTCGCTGATCTCAACCTCGTAACGTCACGGCTGTAACTGTCCTGATAGCACCGAATCCTGCATGTTGAACGACAGATTCACCTGACTATAGGTTGATTTTCACATAGTACAGTATAATCTTAACAGAGCTGGCCATTTTCTGTCAGAAAGTAGCCCGGTTGTCCTATACTTTTCGTCCGCTACAAAATGAAAAAAAACTTGTCACAAATATTCATGTTTCAGGTACTTGAAATAGTATCCATTACCGACCAAGTGACTACGGAGACAGGTTTTTTCCTGAAGGATGTTTCATATGAAACATATCATCGCACATTCTAAGACGCTCGGAGTCAAAAATTGATATTTCTTTTTCGCTAACGGCTAGCGGTATAAACTGCTTTTTTTTGTTGAAACAAGTGGTTTTATTGATGACAACAATAAAACACGTCAAAATGTACTTCACGAAAAAACAAATGCTAGATATAGTGTCACCGGAATTGACTGAAAAGGTAACAAAGAAAACTACTTAAAGACTTCAAGAGAAAATGTATTAGTGGAGAAAAAATGACGGTTTTCACATCCGTTGAAACCGAAAAAAATCGTGTTAGCTCTAGAACAATGGGTAAAAGACTAATAGGCCACGTCCGAGTTCCAAAAACCCTCACTTTCAAAATGAGGCCAAGTGCACAACCTTTCTTGTGAAAATGAGATGTATTTGCATAAGAATGAAAAATCATCTCCATATCAAAGGCTGAACACTTAACCTCGTTTTGATACAGAGGCCCGGGGGAACTCGGATATGGCCTATTCGGGACACATCTCTCATGAAAACAGAGAATTTAATTTAGATTTCCTAAGTAAATTCGTAAACAAACTGATAGGAGCTGGACAAAAAATCCCCATTTCGCTTTGGAAGCCTAACAGAAAACTGTACACTTCACTCAAGAGAACTGCTGCAGAAACAGACGGCGAGCGCAGTTAGTATTGAAAGAGGTCGAGTTGGAAATAACATAAATATTTCACCATTGTTTACTAGGCAATTATCAGTGAATAATTACATCCCTTCCTGCCCATAGTTCGTTTTTCTTTTTTTGTTTCATAATCGCAAAATAATAAATTTAACAAGAAAGTCACGCTTCTAAAACCTCAAACCATCTGCAGTTAATAGTAGAAAGTCGCAGATTTGGAAATTCCAACTTCATTAGGTGAAAGGATATACGCTTTTTAAGACATAAATTATTTCTGCAAGAGCCCTAAGACCATAGTAGCTCATAGTAATTTTAACCTTTTTTTTCAGCCATGAAAACAAAAGGTTTTCCGCAAAACGCAGTGTGTAGGAAACCAGGGACGCGGCAATTTGTTCAATGGAATTTATCAAGTGGAATAATTACAATCAGAGCTTAGAATCTCTGACGGGATATTTTTAATGATCTTAAAAAATCGAATCAATTTTAATTTAAATTATGCGACATCTGATCAGCACTCACCTGAATCGACTTTTTCGATGGATCTAATGGGAAAAAAAGCAAACAGGCGTTGTATTTCATTGAAAATAAAATTCACACAATTGATGAAGGAAAAAAGCGATAAATCGTCACTGAGAGAAGGCGATTACTCGCAGGCAAAATCTAAACACGTATTGTAATTTGCACTGATGAATCGATACGGGAATACCGACAATGATTAATCTACTATAGATAAAATTATATTTAACATACCGAAGATAATACCATTTTTGTTCTGATTTTATTGTTGCGTGAATCAGGCATTTGCAACGACCTTGCGCTTAAATAATTTAAACTACACGCTTTTTCCTAGCAACTTATACGAAAAACATAAGAGCGCACTTCGAGCGGGAATTTATAGTGTGTATAAATAGGATCATATTTTCATCTTATAATAGTATCCATTGCTATTTTACTATAGAAGTTCTTGAAAAACCCCGAGCTCTCGACAACTCATTGGTGAAGAGTCTGAAGTTTTCGTTTTGAACCCCCTCGTGCGGTACTCTATCTGACGCAAATAAAATAAGGATACCTGATGAGATTTCAGGAACGGAAAGTCGAGACTGCAAGGTCCTCTGCCTCTCACTGCAGTCCGACGAACTTCGTTGTACAATGTCCTGAAACAAGATGAAGAACAAAACACAACAAGGAATGAATAATGATTTCACTGTAAGCTACTGTAAGCATCTCAAAGAATTCTGTCTGATTGCTTAATAATATACCTCGGTAGCCATGCTTCCTATTTCCGCTAGAGACCAACGTAAAACAAAAACTTCGAAGCAAACCCAAGATTGATAAAAGTACTGATATTGGTTGAGAAGGCCAACATGACCTCATCAAATTTCTGGCACTATATCATGGAATTTTTCCACACGTACAGAGAACGCGGTTACACGTAAAAAAAAATTCAGAAGGAGCGAAGCGGGCACGCATAAAACAGCACGAACAGGTTTAAGTTCGGAAAAACGAAAATCATTTGCTTGAGTCAACACGAATCAGGAGGAACAAAGGACATTTAAGATTCTTTCGGCAACACGTCACGTTTCCTAAACAATGTAAGGTTACCTTGGATTGCGTGAGTTTTAAGTTATCCTTTCCGTGGGGTGCTGTTAGCATCTCCTTGAAAGCTGTGGGATGGGAAAAGAAAAAAGGGACTCAAATGCTAAGAAAAGTATTTTCCACGAGGGCCCGGTCGCTCGGGTACATCAAAGAGCCGTGGCTTTTAACTTCCGTTGCCGCATGTTATTCTCTGTTCAAACAAAGATTTCATTGAGATCAAACACTTTTGTTTGAACACGGAGTGTAAAAACAGGCATAATTACACCGCCGCTTTTCAAAGGAAACTACTGTGTTGAACTCTAATTGGTGGATTGCGTGACAATGTACTCGGGAGCTTCGAGAAAATTCAGTTTAGTATTGGAAATCGAAAATTATTTGTGGGTGTTACTTCGCTTTCGTGAGAAAACAGAACATTTCGCAAAGCAGAAACAAAGGAATGGACTCATTAGTGTTGGAAATATGGTTAAAAGCAACTAATGATTTTTCTAACACGAAGGATCAACTCCAGGAATACGTCGCAAGTATTTGCGTTGAAATCAAAGAATAAGAAAAAACGTTGCATCAACTGCGTTCATTTTGGGGGAGGGGGGTGGGGGAAGTTGAAAGAGGCTTAACTGTTTCCAGGGTAACATGTTATGTCAAAAAGGGTTGATGGCTCCTGCAGCAACATAACCTGTGATCAGGCGTTATTTTTTAACAAAAAGGGAAGAAGGAGCGCCTGATCCCAGGTTAGCAGTAACGAGTTCCACAGTCATCCGCAGAATAAAAAAAAGCTACATTTCGGAAGGTCCAGAATAATGCGGAATGTGCTAGCACCACTACCATGGACTTTTATACTTTAATTTTGTCCAGCAGGTCAGCTTTAGTCACTGCTTCAACACTATCCGAAGACATGTCAGCGAAAAACAGTGAAACAAAAATTTTTGGATTTCCTCTTACTGTCGAGACAGTTATACTGTGTACTCTTATGGGTGAAACTCAAATTGTTGAACGACTGACTTCATGAGCAGCGAAGATCACTCGCTTGTCTCCGGTTTAGTACAACGTTGGCACTAATATTGACAAAGACTACAAACGTACGCAATTTGAAGGACACGTGGGGGAGGGGGGGGATTGTTAGTTTGTTGGTTTCTAAAGAAACTGCGACCTTTGATGGCCGAGTAAGTTGCGCTGCAATTTCTCAGTGAACAAAAGATAATCTAATTACTATGTCAGCTACAACACTGAACAAGCTATTCACAAACCTGGCATATTTCGTTTAACTAAAAAAGACACATGGGTTGCACTTGAAAGGACTTCTCTGGCCTAAAATACAAATTAAAAATGATTGTTCAGTTCCGTCTTCAGGGGAAGGTTGGGGCCAAAATGGTATCAACTCACAACAGCCCTACTAGGAAAAAGGCGACAGGAATAAACACGTTATTTAAGTGATACTTAGAGAATGATTTGAGTGATAACTGGCAACTTTACGCAAGCACTGGTCTTAAAAAGGATGCGAAATTTAAATACTGTACAAGGCGTAGCCGAGTGCATTATGAGGAACAGTCCTGCATAATGCGTTTATTTCCCGGAAAATACGAACAAGAAGTATAAAACGCTTTTAATAGTCAAACTTAGTGATTAACATGGCCGAAAAAAACGTAAATATATCAAAGTAAGCTTTAAAAGAAAAATAAAAAAATAATTGCGCTTCAAAGTTCACAAAACGTTTGCTGGGTGGGAGGGATAGAAGTCATTATCGCGTGGAAACAGAGAGTTGTGGGCCAGTAACTCACGCCAGTAAGCCAAAGGGCTCTCACTTTTAGCGGATGTTGTAAGACTTACACTTGCGTAGGCGAGGTAAACAAGGAAGCTGGAAATTTTTTAGCAATCTTTAATGACAAAAAATGTCGAAAATCTTGCGGTCTATTCGTGTGTGACGAACGCTATAATCCGATCACTTTAATCGCGTCTAATTAATTTTAACACGATAGTGACAACTAAAAGCTAATGGGACCGCGTCTTTGAATATCAAAAACTATAAAAATGGTTTTTAGTGGAAAACACACTGAAACATCACATCTGATTGGTTCGTATGACACTTAACTATTTAGCTGGAAAGTTCTGTCTGGACCCTTACTTATTTATGAAACGATTTCCAGCATAAAATGGGGGTTTACTGCTATAAAAAGGAAACTTATGACAGAGAGCCCTTGCCAATAGCGGCTATCTTAGGCCCTCTCCACAATACTGCGTTTTCAAAAGTATGCGTTTTCGTTGTCATGGAAAATGCATCGATCGCTTCGCGTCCACACTACCGTTTTGATGCGTTTTGGACTATCCACCTTCGAAAACGATAGAATCGCAGGTTGTCAAGGTGACGTAAGTTGAACTTACAAACACACGCGCCTACGATATTTTCGGTCATCGTTTTCATTTTGATGCGTTTTTCGACCGTTTTCGACTGTGCACACTAATACAATGTGTATGCGTTTTCGTTTTGATCCACTTTCAAGAGCGTTTTCAAATCGATGCGTCTTCGATGAAAATGCTCAGCGTATTAGTGTGGATAGAAGGCCTAAGCGCATCGAAATGTATGCATTTTTAAACAAAAACGCATTAGTGTGGAAGGGGCCATAAGTGCCTTTAAAAGCTTACGTCCGATTTTGATCTTATTTAAGTGCGTTATATAAGCGTCATACGCGTGACTCCCACACGTAACTGAGACGATCATTGAATTCCTGCGCTGACGACTTGAGCTAAAACATACCTTTGCGTATGTAATATTTTCAAAGTTGGTTCCGTTCACTTCAAGTATCTGAAAGATAAATCGTCATTTTAAACACGGTTCGACTAAACTTCAACGGAAAAACTATAAGTACAAACTACTAGCACGGAGGACAAAAGATAATTAACACAAACCCGATCTCCTCGTCTGAGACCCACTTCGGCCCCCTTCGAATCCTCTTCAACCTAAGAATACATTACAATAAAGTTAACGTGTTATTTTAACCAGTCGTTAATTAGAGTTGAGCGGCGCGACCAGCATCATTGTGTAGTTAGTTTGTATCGCTTGATATCCGTCGTCTAAAATAATTAACAATATTGGATGAGGTTAACTATCATCTGAAGAATTATGGAGATCGAGGAGGGTGTTAGGATAACACCTTGCACCCTACCGATCTTAGCCCCTATCTATGAAGCCACAAGAACAGCTAAAGACAAACAGATAATATACCTATTATTTCAACTTCGTAATATAACAGTATCATTTTTCTTACCTTCGATATAAAAATTCCAAAACCAGACTCTTTACCGCCGGCAATTGTAAAACCAAGGGGCATATCTCTAGAGGAACGATCCTAAGAAACAACATGTAAAGAGTCATGGAAATGACATAGGTAACATTTTGAGCGCACAAAATTGAGTCTGAATATTGCGCGCGAGGGATCAGTGGCCAGTCTTGGGTTTTAAATTGTAATCGTTAAATCATTCGCACCTTTTCATGGTCAGCATCGCCGTGTTTTCTTGGTTTTGAGAAATTTAATTTCAGTTGCTCCATTAGCGTGCTTTTGTTAGTTTTGTTCTGTTCAAGGAAACACCATAGCTCACCCAACCCCTTCCCCCTGCACTGTGTCATACAGTTAACATGTATTTGCAATATTAACACTCCAGCCTGTCATTACAGCCGCTGCTCAGAGGTCACTGACTATTCACGTCGTTAGCGCAGAAAAGGCAGCTGCATTCTCAGGATAAGAGATTGCCGGGTGAACAAAACAGGGCAGAATATACTTACCATTGTTATACGACGTGCCTTTGCCTTGGCTGCGCAAGCGATATTTAGCAGACCAAGCTGACCACTCATTTGCTGATTGTACGAAAAGGAAAGAGAAACATTAGTCTCTTATGCCTGGTTCTCTTAGGCTGCTGACCTGACTAGGAAAGACCTCCGTTACTGCTTGATATACTGCTCCGACAAATGGGAACACACTCCTCTGGGAGCGAGAACAATCGCAGGTCTTTAGCGCCGGCACACCTACGAAGTTGAACTGAAGTGAACTTCACCGGCGCCTCGGCAGAAAAGTGGGATACCCATTGTTGCCGGCAACTTCTGTTCTCAAATCGAAACAGTATCTCAAGCATTACAGGCTGTTATGTCGCAGGTAGACATGTTACATATGAGAAAGAGGTTTTCCCAGAGTTTACACAGAGTTTTCAAGAGTTAACACAGTAATTATTTGAGCCTTCAAAAAACGCTCCAAACAAAAAGAGGGTATAGTTACGAGAAAAAAACAACAACAAAAAAAACTAGCTTGTTAGTGACTGTTCAGGGGTGAATTATTCAGTTCTCAACAACGCGTCAGAAAGTGAGTATTAACCATCACCCGTGACTCGAAGCCGACCACTGATGTTCTGTAGTCAAACATTTCTTTGTATATCTACATCTTGAAACTTTCAAAAGATCAAGTCGTGATGCTATAGAAGTTTATTATACCAAACTTGATGACCGACAAAATTTAACCGACCCAAACAACTCTCAAAACTTAAGAAAGTAAAGAAAAAAGTGGTAAGATAAGTGGTCAGTGCTTATACCTGCTGCTCAAGGCCCTTTTCAAACGTCTCGAGGTAGCCCTCCATCACCGGGTCCCCTTCAAAGTCGCCATAGTGATTATTGACCCATAGGAGCATTGCACGCGTTACCTGGCAAAACAGAGTCAAAAAAATTTAACCTTGCCTATTTTACCAACAAAATAAACCTCCTCACTCCCAGATTGAAACAAAAAGATATGAAACGGGAGTCTAACTTTTGAGTCTAAAATCCTACGGCCTTAACATTCAAGTGAAACCTCTTCAGAGCTACTTTCACATGGTAATATTAATTATCTAGTACGTAGTTCTAACTTTTAAGTCTGTAAATAAAACCCTTTTGTATTACCATTCATACGAGAGTGTCAATTTCGCGTTTTAAAGTGTCATAGAGAATTTGATTGCTTCATTTACGAGATGAAGTTGTTGATCAATGAATTCAGGCCTAATCTAAATGTGCAGAGTGATCCATCAATGTGAAACTCTTTGTTTATCTCGCAAAATATTTTAATACATTACTATTCTTTTTAATGATCTATTGTTTTTTCATGTACTTATAGACAATGTATAAGCTATTTTCTTTTGACTTGATAATGACGTCCAAGAACGTCGAAACTTTGTCACGTTTTTCAAAATTTCTTAAAATGATTTAAAGTTATATCTTATCGCAGTTTTTTTATAGTAAAAATGCCTTTAAAAATCGGGTCTTTTAATAATGAAATATAAGATTTGAGGCACTCTATCGGCGATCATCGAGTAGTACTTCCTCAGGTGGCGTTTCGAACTCTCCTGAGGATATTTAGTCTAATTTTGTAAAAATCTGTGAAGCGATCAAACATCTCTATCTAAGGTCGTCGTGCATGTGAGCTTTGTTCAAAGAGGGAGGTCGGGGCAAGAGAACAAGTGGAGGCATCAAGAGTGTTAAGCCACAAGACACTGTTGGGAACGCTAATGATGGGGCAGTGTTCAATGAGGTGGTTTGCATTATGGGGAGGAGCAACGCGGGAAGTTCCCAGGAGTTACCGCACCAATGATAAGATGGCCTGCGCCACAGACGGAGTTTAATTTCTGGTGAAGTCCGTCTGCGAAACAGCGCCGAAATCCCTGTTCTAGGCCACCACCTGTGTACCGCAGGATTTGAGTACGCGCCATGATTGGCCAATCAGGTTAAAGGGAAATTCCAAATGCAATTCCATCAATTCGTCGAATCCGTTGGGGACCGGCCGGTCCAGAACAAGCATATCAGAGCTGCTTCGCAGACGTTGCTAAACGGTTGGATTACGTCCACGACGCAGGCTAATGGTATGCAGGAAGGTAAAGAGTAAGGCTGAAAAAAACAGATTCTTCGTAGTCTTACCTTGTCTCTAAACCGCCTTTCAAGAAACCAATTCAGTAACTGGCTGCATATTTCTGAGGGCCGATCTAAGAAGGTCTTGAATGTTAAAAGAAGATCCTCCACGAACGTAGGATCGATAGCCGAATGCTCCTCGACCACGTGACTTATAAGCTTCTGAGGTGTGGCCTAATACGATAACAAGAAAAAGAGAAACGAAAACTTGGGTATTTAGCTTTACTGAATAAGCTTGGTGGGCCTAATTTGCACAATAAGGTTACGTACTGAAGGATTCTGGAAGATTCTGGTGGATTCTAATCTAGGGGGATTCTGGGAACATTTCTCGAAAGTCCCGTTAACCCTTTAAGCCCCAATATCCACATACAAATTCTCCAAACTGATCTCCATACATTTTCTTTAAGAATTAGTTGAGAGAATTTAATAACAGATCACGGTATTTTCTCTTTGGTGATCATTTGTAAATTCTCATAACTGTATCTCTTGACAATTACTGGATATTGTTAGGAGAAAATTGATGTTGGTCACTATCGGCACTTAAAGGAATAATGAACTGGCTCTAAAGCTGTTAATGCTCAGATTCAGGATCGAATTTTCAATAGTTTTGCGGCAGATACTTTGATAAAACTATCAGTTAACAAAACAAAAAGGACTAGTTTGTTAGCTAGGACCAGCGATTTTATTCTTTAGATTTTGATTTGAATATTACACTTCGGGCCAGTAAAGATTCCGGGACTTCGAGAAAGGCCCGGGAATTTTTCGGCTCCGAAGGCAAATTATGAAATCAAGAACTGTTAAATAGTAGTACAGTTCCTAGCTCACAAACCGGTCAATTTTGCTTCGTTAACTGATACTTTTATCGTATCATTTTCAATATTGTTGAAACTTTGATCTTGAATGCAAACACGACAAACATAAAACAGCTTTTCGAGCCCGAAAAGTTATCAAGAAACGAGCCCAAGGCCCGAATTCATGCGGGCTTCTGAAGCCGGCATGAGAGGGGCCTTCTGAACACCACTGTGCTTTATCCTTGATAACGTCATTAGTATCCCAGGGAATTACCTTAATGACCACCTGGCCCTGCCTGCTGCCCCCGTCAGTTTTCCTAAACTCGGTCACCATGACAACCTGGCCACCCTCCTCGATACACTGAATGCTCCTCTCGCCCTGGGTCAGGATTCTGTAGTAATCCGCTTGCGCCACGCACACAAACTGGAATAAACACGGAGTGAGATAACAACTTGACGCGCACTGTTTCTTGACAAGCCTTTCAATTTCACAGTTACTCTCCGAGTGTGGATTTTGAGTCAATGGCTGAAAGCCTTGAGTAAAGGGTTATTTAAATAGTGCTGAGAAGATTCAAATTATTTCAGTCTTCTTGTTGTCCATGTAAGGCATAATAGCACTTAATGCCGAGGTATCGATATAAAACATTGTTCCATATATGAATAGTCCTGTCTCATGAACATTATGACGTTTGTCATTTTTATTCACAGTGCGTGCGCGATGAGAATTCGAAATGTCTTTTTCAATCAACATTTGAATAGGAAAAAGCACGTTTAAGAAATGTTGTTGTTTCAGTTTTGAACTGGGACGGAATTATCTATGAACAGGTTACTGGCACAAGAGGACAAGGTATTTAAAGCAGCGCTTTGTCCGTGCGGTAGTGAAGCAAGTCATGAATCTCCCTCCTCGTAGCAGCCACGCACCTCTTTAAAAGTTAAACCTTTAATTCTATTGGACTCCTTTGAGTCGCAGCTCTTTTGTGTTGGGGCTAGGTTCCATTGTTATGTTTGTTCGTTCATTGTTTTTCCGATTAATCCGGTGAGGCCTTGTTACAGCTGCGAGGCATCTCTGATAAATCACGGTATATCCCCGAGGCTTATGAGTAGTAAGGACATGATCAAGAATAATGAATTCGCTTGATCCGTTTACAACTTCTTCCCCTCTACAACTTTAAGAATCACAAAGGGAAAAAAAGGAGAATTTATATTTGAATCTACTGAAATTCCTCACCTGACAATCATCGACCCGTGTCTTCATGATGCCTTTATGACGCATCTTTTTAAGCGTTGGTTCCACTCCAAAACTATCTCCAAGATGCAGAGTGAGTGGTTCCTCTCCATCAACTAGAATTTCTACGGAACCATTGAGAATTACACACCAGGAGTCCAGCTGAAAATACACGTTCGAAAAATACACTTTACTTACTAAAGCCAAGATGCAATTCAATCATTCTTCGCATAATTCAATACCAGAATTTTCTTTGTTCTTTAAAATATAACAACTTTTTAAATTCTCCCCTGACTTGGAAAAGACGGAAGCATCTCGTCAATACCAGCTAGGCCGAACATAGGGGGAGAGGGGAGGGGAGGAAAAGAAAAGCGCGAAAGAGAAAACCCTTCTTTACCCTCCCTTGTTGACTTCTGCCGGGCAGGCTACATATTATTCAGCGTTCTCGACAATTTTCAAAGCATGTCATTTGGGGTTCAAATAATGATCTCTTAAGGGTTCAGAAAGTTAAATGGGATAGAATCAACGTGAGGGCCAGCGAAAACAAGGCAAAAGTGGAGACAGAGAACTCATGCTCGCTCACGAAGTTTGAACGCTATCTTGTTCAATGGACCTATCACGAGACGCTTTTGCCATAAGATGGGAATACGCCCTTGCCATATTAGGTAATACCAATGAAGAAAGAACTTTTTCGTATCTATCAACCATTCTGCTACTTGATTTGAAATTTTAACATCCTCACTCACAGTCCAAGAACGACTCGTTTGAATACTGGAATAACCGCTGCTACCTAATGGTAGTTTTACGAAAGCACAAAAAAATCCAGAATCAAAGCCTACCTCCTCTTCATTTTCCATGACTATAGAGCCTGCTTTGTCCACAACAGCAAACACCATAACGGCACACAGCTCTTGTCTTACATTCATGGTCATATTTGCAAAAGCCTGGTTAGGGTTAGACATTTAAAAAAAATTAACATCCTCGTTCCCCGGTTTCTCTCTCGCTCCTGGGGACGGTAGGAGAGATAGACTGGGAACGAGGTTAAACACAAGATACAAATCCATCTGTTTTTCCCTGCAAGAACTCTGCTGAAATATGTTCCTCTTAATTTATTTTACACGATCGAACTTCCATGATAAACGTTACAGTCTCTTCGGACAGTAGTGAAAATAACTCTTCCTTGGGATTTTGAGCAATTTGATCACTTACTATGGCATTTTTCTTTTAATTACTGAAAACTGCCAATCGCATTAGTATGACCTGTCGAAAGTAACTTCTAAAGAAAGTAAAAAAAGTCTACAGCCTTGATTCGGAGCTCTACGATTCTTGACCATTTACTTATTCAGCTTTCTTTTTCTTTTTTTTTTTTTTTGTTTTGTTTTGTTTTGGAAAGACTTAAGGGACATTCGCACAGTTTTTAGAGAATCTTTAATACACACTTTGCATTAAATTAAGTCGTTTTCTTCAAGGCAAAATATTTGGATCGTAACTTAGGAAAAAGACCTAAATCAACCTCGTTGGACCCAAATGATGGAAAATCCAGAAAATCAGGTTTTCAAAAACGATCAAATTTCTGGGCTCAGTTTTTAACTTGCTGTTGTACTTTACTGTAACAAAACTTACTGGCAGATGTTGCATGAAGTCCAGCAAGGCCTCTGCAAGAAATAAGTTCTAAATCAGTATTTTATCAGCTTGGAAACGTTATAAACGTCTAAAAAGAGATACTAATACAGTAATTATTCAGGACAAAAAAACTCACGTATATCACTTTCCGTGCGATCCGCCGGTTCTTTCTCTAGACAGTCTCGCACAACATCTCGCACCAGTAAAGACTGCAAACAATTCAGATTGAGATAATCGTTCATGTCGTAACGTAAAATACTAATTAGCCGCGGATGGCCACCCTGAGCTAAACTTCAAAGAGTTATTGAACAAAGCGGGCTGAAGGACACAGCTAAGTGACAAGACTGGCAAAAATGGCGGACACTTGATGAAGGCTTTGTGGAAGAATGGTACTTCAAGATATTCACAAAACTGGCACCGCAGATTTACCGACTGTATGGATGCAACCGTAGTACAACAATAAGCTTCAAACCCAAATCAAAGTCTAAATCAAAGTCTTGTCGGTAGATGTCGCGTCGTGCACGTTGCTGTTGTTGTTTTGTTTTTTAATGCGTTAAGGCATTTAAGACAAATACGTACACCCGACGTAAAGAAAAAAATAATAAATATTTTATTATGATTTAACAGTGACAAAAAAGGGAAAAGAGTAACTACCTCGCGTGAAGAAAGCGATTCTTCTTCCTCATCTTCCTCATCGGAATCAACTGAAAGAGGAACCAAACGATGTTTGTAACTACAAGCTCGCATGAACTTCCAAATTGTCCTTCCCTGTCGTAAGGTTTATTATTCTTAGAATTTTACATAGGGTTTTCTTTATTTCTACTTTCACTACTCTTGACAAAGCCAGTCTCTAGGAGCGTTTCCTGGATAAATTTTTTTCAAAAAATCAGAGTCTGTTTGATAATGGCATACAGTCGACTCCCATTAATTCGAACCTTCAAGGGAAATAGAAAAAAGTTCGAGTTATCGGGAGGTCGAGTTGTTGAGGGTAAAATTATATAGAAAATGACCTGAAGGGGAATGAAATTGCTTCGAGTTAGGGGGAGGTTCGAATTATAGAGGGTTCGAGTTACCGAGAGTTGGCTGTAGTTTCAGCGGCTGGAGCGTTTCACCTGGATTTTTACTCTTAAGGTTATCTTCACAATTTACCAGATAGCTTATTGTGGTGCCACGATACGCTATCCGATATGGTGGGAACAGCAACGGCCCGGGCGGCACAAGACGTCCACGCACATCCAACATCGTGCCGGGGCGGTTGGCCGAGAGGGTTTCGTGCACTTAATTCCCGTTTCTACTCCTGAATATGTTCTTCCATCTCAGTGAGTTCCAGTCGTCGCTCCTACTTAAATTTACTTCCGCGACCGGCCGAATAGGTATTCATACTGCACCAAAGTATAGCACAAAACCTAGTATCCGATATGTAACGCTCCACTTTCGAGATTGGCGCTGTGCAGCCTCGCGCGGTTACAGAAATCTCGCCGCCACAATCGTTCTTGTGTATGAACAGAAGCCCAAACCGGTATGATTTTCATGGCGGCGCAAAAGCTATCCGGCAAAATGTGAACATAGCTTTAACCCCTTCACTGCCAAATGTGGCCAAAAGCAAAATTCAATAGAAAATCCGAAATTTCATTTTGTAAAATTCTGAAAAACAAGTAGCACCATGTGAAAGTACAGATTGAGAGATTTCATTTGAATGGTCACACCATAGGATTTCGTCCATAGACTGAAAAGTTACAGCTACCTTTCGAAACTCCATTATTCACTCTGGCAGTGAAAGGGTTAAAAACTAAAGAACTAACCATACCGACTATTTTCTCGCATAACATTAAAGCCAAAAGGATATGGAACTTCCAGGTACCCTGTACACAAAATACCCGGCAATAGAGTTCTCTGGTCTTTTTTTAGATAGAAGAATTTTTAAGAAAGGAGGTTTGATTGAAGCAAGTGCTTTACAAAATTAATATCCTACCAATACTTTCCACGAGACCGGTCAGATCCAACTCAAGGTTGTTCGTGGAAGAGGAATCCTCCACAGATGCACTTCTTTGCATGTTTTTATCGCTTCGTAAAATTATTTCTTTAACATGCTGTAGTTCCATAGGCAACTGTTAACAAAAGGATATAGTTATTTAGAATGTCTTTTATACTATTTTCAATGTTAATAATAGATTCTTGTCGACCTCTTCTAATCAGGCAAAACCACACCCCAAATAGACTGCAAAACAGCCCGTTTGCCCAGGTTAAGAAGGCATGCGCGAGCGGTGAATGGAAAGGTCTGGAGTGAGGGTGAAAACGGAGAGTATGACTGAGGAGGAACGCGAGAAATATATTTTTCTCCCGCCGTACTGGTCCTGTTGCAAAACCGAATTTAAGAAAAAAAAAAACGACCATTTTGAAGACTGCACTCCAATAGGAAAGTAACCGTAACTAATGCATAATCTAATATTAATTTAACTAAGAATTTTTCCTAAATTTTATGCCTGTCACCTCCCACGCCCAAAGGCATGGCGACTACATTGTATACCCTTAATACAAACCAACTATTTTTTACAAAGCCTGGTCTAAAAAATTCTTGGTACTACAGCCTTACTGGCACATTTTTCAGTAAACTGTTTGACCTGGCCGTTTCTGTTATTGCCATAGTTACCAAAGCTCTCTCATGCAAAAAAGTTAAGGCAGGGGTAAGGTGTATTAACATTACTTGTTCATCATCTGGAATTGGCCCTCCTATCCTAAAATCTTGAGTTTCAAGAGCAAGCAGCCTCTCTAGGTCATTTTTGGAATAAGAGTGACGCTGAAAAGGCTGAAACAGGTCTGAGTTTGGAAAATCAATCTGTAGAAAAAAAGTTTGAAGTAATTTAGCCCATTACTATTGCCTTTATACACTAGGTTAATGAATATTACTGCCACAGTTAGAAGAGAAGATTGGTTACGAAAGGCAGCAAACAACAAAGATAATAACAACAGTACGTTCCATTAACAAGGTCTAATAAAGGTGAGAAGCGACAGGCAACAATCCTCTCTGAAAATAGTGAAAATGACATCTCTTTACTTTAATTTGCATTTTGGCTGTTTCTGCAGCGAAATAGCAAACTGTCTTCCGTTATTTCCAAACATTTTATGTTATTTTCTTTGGAGCGTTTTGTTATTATGGAATTCACGTTCACCACAAGGGAGAAAGGTCAATAACAATTAATAATTTCAAGGCACTTTTCAAGTTGACTGCTATAAAAATTTATGCTGAACCAATATTTACATCCTAGGTAACCCACCAAGCCACAGGCAGTCTCAGAAAAGATCAACAAAGAGTTGGCATAAACCCCACCCCCAGCCCCCTTGTAAGGCCTCATGCCTCATTAACTATGTTGCTGCTGACCTCAAGGACCCACTCAAAAACAAAACTAGTACAGACACCAAAGACTCCAAAGGGACAACTCTATTGTTTGGTATCTTTGAGACCAAGTAAACTTTCCACAGGAGGAGGATTGAAACTATTTTGCCCTTGTAACAAGTACATTTAGAGCTCTTACCACAATCATTTCTGAGTATTCCAACACCAAGCAGTCAGTTCCTCGTTTGCCATTAGCACCAAGTGGCTGCTTGCCAAAGCTACAAGACATGCAAGCTTCAAATAAATAAAGGAGTTTCTCAAAAGCACTTCTGGCTAAAACACTGTTGCTCAGTCCCTTATTAGGATTCAAAGGGTTTCATCTCTGGATGTCTTTTACTTAGTGACAGCGAAGGGTGAAAGCATTCATAATATAATATTATTTCTTTACTGATACCTGCTCCCTGGAAGATACATGCAGCCATCAAGAAAGACACAACCAGACAACAAAATGTACCAGCAATTTGCTAAGTCATCTTCCCTAAAAAGCATTTTTGAAAAAGTGTCAAAAAAATAATATTAATTAAATAATTCTTCTCCCCAACAGCAATAAAATTATTGATATGGAGGGAGGAATGAAGTTTTGATCTAAATTCAAGAGCAAAGATTTGACCAGTAGCATGATAGCAAAAATAATAAGTAGTCACTTGTAATCGCAGCTAAGGTTAGGACCACTGATGAAGACAACTGAGGACAAGTGCCTTTAAAAAAGGTACTGTATAGGCTAGTGAGGTAATTCCCAGGGCAGTCATTGAGAGCCGAGGACTGGGATTTCCCCCGGTCATTGTAAATGTGAATCCTGCCTACTTTTGTAGGAAATAGAAGAAAAGTGGAACCAAACAAACTTTAGCTGGCTGATTCCCCACCCACTTGTATCATTTACCAGGCAACTTGAAAATGTAATGACAGCCCTGTATGCCAGAGGGTTTAAATGTAGGTGTACAAGTGTAACTAAAGGTTTAGCAACTTGAGCCCCACTCAAGACACACTCACACTTGCACCTACAAATTAACGCCCCCCTCCCTCCCTCCACCTTGATGACAGGGTTTTGCGAATAAAATGAAAATTTTACCCTGATTTACATAGAAAGGATTTCAATCAGTTTTAGCCAGTGTATTGTTAGGCTTGATTTAAACCTAATAAGCTATGTGTGACAATTTAATCTGAAAACTTACACGTAAAGTAAATAATTTGAGTCTTCAGCTACATATCGTGCAGTCTCAGACATTGTCCTGAAAAAAAATGTTGACAAATGAGGATTAGGGACATTTGAAATCATAACCATTAATAACTGACATATGAATTTGCTTAATGCTTTAGACACATTGCCACAGACAAAGAGAAAGAAATCTGACATGATAATTTAATCAGTTGAAAGGGAAGGTAAACAATGCTAAAGATGAGAAATTGAGGATAGATTTTTTGGTAACTAAGGAGCTTACAGACAAACCTGTAAGTCAACTAACTGATAAAAAATTGATCCCATCACTTGTTGCTTATATAGCAGATTCATTGCTGCATCAGTGGGTAATAAGTAGTGAATTTAATATTAAATAACAAGTTATTAAGGCAGTTACAGAACAGTCTATAAAATTCTGCTGGTTCTGTTTCCTCGAATTTGATAAAACTGTTTTCATAGGACTTATCTTTTCAGATTTCTAAAAGATTTTTGAATCTAGCACTGAATCACTATGAAGCTGTTATCTAATCCAATGCTCATATCATGCAGGCAGATCTTGCACATGTGGGTTTGATGACTAGTAAGATAAGGACTTCCAGGACAATTTTCAAATACATGCTATAAATTCAGTAGTTGAATATACACGTATGGAAAAAGTTTGACCAAATTAACTGTTAATAGAAGCAAATGTTTGCATACAATGTTACGAAGCAAAAATTATCCTGTTATCATATACACTGTACATACATTTTTACATGTTAACAGGTCTTAGATTTTCAACTTTCCTAGCTTTTACTATTTGCATTACTATTTTGACATTGTTTTAACACTATTTTAATATTTGATTTTTATCTTTTATTGGTGTCACCAACCCACTAGAGTTTCTTGACACATTAATAAAGTTCACTACTACTACTAAAACAGGATAGTGACATCAAAACAGTTTAATCATACAAATAAATGAATAAATCTTAAAATTGCAATATTGCAATAATTAAAAACTACGAAAGAACAACTATTAACAAAATCTTTACAATAGTTCCTTTAAGGAAGTTTTAGTTATGATACATGTACAGTCTGTAGCTTCCTGGTTAAGGATTTCATCTTAATTAATAATAATTATTTAAAGTATTAATTATTAATTAATTTTATATACAATATTCACTCTATGTAAAAGTTATATATAAAAGAGTTTAATATATTTTTGAGTAGGTAGAGTGGTATGATGAAGCTAAATTTTTGTGAGGTTTGCCAGTTTAAATTCATATGTATATGAGATCCACAACCATCAACATTGGAAAATCACAAACAAAAGAAGAAAGTATAAGCCCACCCTCAATTTCTGTGAGGAACATAGCAAATTTGCAGACCTTCTGCTTTAGTGCTTTTTAGTGTTTTTAGAGACTATTTTAAAGTGTTTTAAGAGACCCTTTGTCTGGAGACACTTGGTGGTTAGACCATTGTTTTCAATTCTATTTCTACACCTTTCATCCATTAGCATCATTTTTACACTTTTACACACATATCTTTATGCCGCATACTTTCTCATCCCTGATAATGCTGTCGAGCTTGGATTTTTAGATTTTAAAATGGACAGCAGTTTAAAGCCTCATTTGATCATTTTAATTTTTAAAGAAAATTTAGTTTGAACTGAAACAGCTACTGCTGACTATAATGTCTATTGCTAGAATTGGGGAACTAATGAGAAGAAAATCCAAGCTGATTTGCTGGCATGTCTCACTAAAATAACATTATACATTTGTATTTGTATTTTAGGCCTTTTTGAGTGCCAAATCATGACTGATTGTTGTAGCTTTATTCTTTGGTCTACCAGACCACTCAGAATATAATGGCAGAGATGCCAACCTCTGGAGATCTAATAATTTAATCTGTCAAGCCATTAAAAAAAGAAATTTCAAGGCTATCACTATGACTTAAAGTTGCTCTGTAGATGCAGTTTTTATTCGCCACTTGCATATTTCCCAAAATGCACCCTATTTATACCCGCCAACTCTCACGCCTTAAGCGTGAGTCTCACGCCTGCGGGTTGAAAACTTCGATCTCACGCCCGCTCACGCTTGCGGGCCAATTTCTCAGGCCTGATTGAAAAATGTGAGTTGTTGCCGTCTTGCTTGACACAATTTCCAAAAATATGTTATCTCAGACCCATGTAAGGACTATTTTTGAAGTGAAAAGCACTGGGAGCGAGCTCGCGTTTATACGCGTCCTAAGACTGGGACTCCATAACTCTCCCTTCGGCAGACTTCTGACATCTTCAGAAGACTTCGGACGTCTTCGGAAGTCTTCGGACTTCTTCAGAAGACTTTGGACTTCTTCGGGAATCTTCGGAAATGATCGTGTTGTCTTCAAAAATCCAACCACTCCCAGGATAAAAATCTCACGCTTATATCTCAGAAAAAGTTGGCAGGTATACCTGTTTGCCCCCCAAAATTTTGCTTAAGCTTTGTTTTCAATTTCTCTTGGGACGGCTGTAACACGCAAGAGAAATAAAAAGCAAAGGTTATGCAAAATTTCGGGGGCAAAAAAGGTGTATTATGGGAGATGTGCACGTGGCAAATTAATAGGCAAGGAATTGAACAGTTAGGAAGGTCCTTTAGTTCTATTGCCCTTTTTTAACCCTGTGAAAGAAACCATGGAACAAGTTCATGATACTTGGGGAATCCCCCGGACTCAGGCCCTAAGACATAGTGATAGCCTTGAATCTGAATTAAATGGTGCATTTTTTTTTCCTTTGGCTACTATTAGAAGCAAAAGGAGAAAGATCCTGGATTTCCTACATGTTACCTAGCAATAATTATAGCATGATAGTCATCAAAGTTTTTTAAATTTTTTAAATAATAGTTAACAGTTTATATGAGTTGCTTTTTCTTCGAGCACAATTTCTTTTTTGATTTCTTTCATAGATAGTGAGTTCTTTTTAACTTGGGTGGACTACGATACTCATCACAAATCGTTGAAACAGTAGCCATTTGTCTTGAATTTTCTCCAAATTTCTTACATTCACTCTTCACACCTTTGTTCTCACTCAAATGTGCCCCTCTCCTTCCAAAATGTTGAGCCAAGTGTATTTCGGACCACTGAAATGACTGCAAACCCAAATCAACATCGTGGAGGGGAAAATCACACAAGTGTTTCAAGATTTGTAATGAGCATTGTAGCTCATATGGTTCTTCTCTTCCCTACTAGTCCTTTCCTGCTGCTCTCTTTGTGTCTCATCATAACAGCAACTACTCGTATGCAGTAAAAATGGATAAAGCTAAATTTAAATCTAAAGATAATTTACCCATAATCAGGACCACAGTCCACACATGGGCTTCAGACAAACAACATACATGTATCAATAGGGCTGGGACAGGAGGATGATGTGGATTTGAATTTGTTTAAACACGCATCCTTCTCCTCCCTCCCATACAAATTCCCCACTCTATTAGACTATCCCCATTACACAAACCACTTTAATTTTGGGTAATAAAAATGTATTGCCTGTACTTAACACTGACCTAACAGAGGACTCTGGCAAACCTGCAACTGCTTGCATCCCACATAAATAACGAAAAATAGTCTCCACATCCTTGAAGAAACAAAACAAGGAAAAATTCAATATCAAAACAACAGCAACAACAAAAACACATGTAAGAAGGTTAATAGTGTACGGTAGATTTGAGGGCAAGGACAAATACAAAGACAAGATTTAACCCTTCAAGCCCAAATATCCAAAAGCAAATTCTCCAAACTGATCTCTATACATTTCTTTAAAGAATGGGTTGAGAGAATTTGAGAAAAGATCAAAGCATTTTCTCTTTGGTGATCATGTAATTAATTCTCATAACCTAATCTCTTGACATTGTATGGATATCGTTAGGAGAAAATAATATTATTGATGTTGGTCACTATTGGGACTTAAAGGGTTAACTTCAAGTTCTTTTTTCCCATTATTCTAAAAATTATTAGATACTCCAGAAAGCTTTATTGCCCTTTTTTTCACCAGAAAAGTTAGCACAGTTATTTTTGCTAAAGGAGGTTAAGCCCTCTCCCGATTATAAAATGATAAAAATTCTACTTTTGAAAACTACACGTACAGTTCAGGGGCCAGTTCAACTGTCAAAGTTTTTATGTACTGTACTTAATACCTATTTGGGTTGACCCAAATGATACAAGTTTGATGATTGATTCAGATGTTGAACTTACATATCATTAATTAGTTGGACTCAATTCATTTTCACCATGTACAATGATTTACAATGTTTACCAATGCAAATAAATCATAGTAATTTGTGCATTAGGTTCAGCACCTTAAAAGTTCAACCTTTGAAATGAAGTCACTCCACAGTCAAAATTCCCATGTGGGCCACTCAAACTTAATTCATGGGTTGACCCAAATAAGACATTGTCTGGGACTTATTGATTCAAACGACGATCTTTTCATCTACTTAAGTGAAAGGATTAGGGGTCCAGTACACAAAAAGTTCGACGTTTGAACTGGGCCTAAGTCTTGTTTCCATCACTAAAATATTCTTGCTAAAACCTTAAGTAGATCAAATGACAATGGCTATCACATTTCCCAGCCAAAATGACACTGGTTCACTTTTGCACGCATAACTCTGTAGTATGGAGAAATAATTCCAAATGATTTAAAGGTTTATTCTTCTGTTGCTAGTTTTTAGGCCATGATGCTAATAGGAAGAATAACCTAACAGGGCATTGAAAGCAAAGGAAGATGTTTCCCAGTTGTAATTTAATAGAAAGTTAGACCATGTACATGTATCCAGCTTTAACTAGTATGGCAACAGTAAAGTGACATTGATGTACACTGTAACATAGAACCTTAAGACAACTTAAGAATATCTTAACTCATTAAGAATTATCTGCTCCATCATTAACTATAGGTAATAAATTTATGTTAAAGGTTAAAATTAAATTCATGTTAAATTTTTTCAACCTGTTGTAGGTTGATTCTCAATTTCCTTTGTTTTCTAGCCCTAATTCATCAATAATTAGGACTAAGAGACAAATAACCTGAAATAAATTTTGAACTGTCACATATATGTTATGCAAAAAAGGTACACGTTGTTGGAGCCATTTTGGTTCACAAATAATTACCACTTTAGCAGTCCAGAGACAAATCACAAATATTATGACTTGAACATGACCATTTTTTTCCTCCAGGTTTTGTACCAAGGTGCAGCTCCTCATGTCAGTTTCCACCGTTTTACAAAAATCGGTCAGATTTTTCATAAATAAATATATTTTTAATACACACTTTCCACGCTAAAATCTGTCCAATATCCTATCTGAATGACTAAGAAACCCTACCCAGGAAAGGTGACTGTGTCCCTACACGTATCTTTTTCCTTTCCTGTCTTTTATCTATTATAACCAAAACAGGTACTATTGTAGCTTAGCCCAAAATAGGTAAACTCTAGAAGTGTTCAGGGTGTTCATTAGGCATTGGAGATTGGAGAATTCTCTGTTTATTATGTAGAATTCTCCGGGTAACATTCGGCAGCCTGTGACTATTTTTATTCAGATGTGGAGCCTTTTTCAAAATATTCTCCTGTATTGTAACATTACACCCTTTTCTTAAAACTAGAATCCTTAATCGTCTCTATGGGTATTTCCAATGAACCTAAAGTGCAAAATTCTCTATTGATGAAGCAATGATCTTTGAGATTACATACAGCAACAATTGCCTTGCCATTCTAATCAAGTTTCACAACTAAAACATTAGTCGTGCAACAGGGTTGACACCAAAATTTCAAGTTGCCAGGTTAATACTACAAGTAGGTGGAGAATCAAACAGCTAGGGGTTTCTTTTGGTTCTATTTTTCTTCTATTTTCCTGTGAAAGTAGATTTGCTCATTAAACTTGTTGCTTCTTTTTATTTTTTAATTTCTGTCGTCATTGTGGTTGCTCTGAGCTCACCAGTGATGTTAGCCTCCTCCCCACCTCAAAAAAATCCAGACAATGATTTTGACTGAAAAACCGACAAATACATGGAAAACTTAACATATGACAAAATCGAAGTTCCAGGTACTCATAAAGAGGTTCAGTCTGTATTAACCTAAGTTACCATGTTTGGAACCCTACAAAAATACTGGTTTCACACGAGCAAATATTTTAAACAAATAAGCACCCATTTTGATATAAGGGTTTGAACTGTAAAACATTTAAACACACCCAATGTCTACTCCTTGGATTTAATCTTAACACTTGGAGGTTGTTTGTTTCATAGCACTATCATGAATTTATTATTGAAGTTGTTAACAAGATTATACCGATCAGTATAGTTAATGGCAACTTGACCAAAGTCCTATTTACAACTATTGAAATTAAAATTTGGGTTCGGTATCAAATTTTTCTGCACCAAAAGTCTGACAAAGTTAGAAAAAGCTCAAATCCTACTGTAAATTTTCTTTCGCTTACACGCGACAAAGTTGGTACAATAATAAATTGCAGTTAAAAATAAATACTTGGATAAAAAGAAACCAAAACCACAAATTAAACCTTTTTACGCTTTGTTTGATTATTCGGAAAATTCATTTATCTATTATCAAACAAAATAACAAGGAACACAACGCGCTTAAAATACATTTGTAAAAACCGAGTATGAGTAATGATTCTGTACACTAGTAGTGTAATACATAAAATTACCATCAAACGTGTATCTAATCTTAGAATGATAAAATACTGAAACAGAAAACTTTAAAATTAAAGATCGTCACTTCCTAATAACGCAAGCAAGGTCAATCGTTAAACATGGAATTCGCACTTGCGAAATCTTTAGTTGAATTCTTGCATACATTTAAAGAGCAATACCCCCAAATCATCTTGTATTCTAAAAGCTGCG
Source organism: Porites lutea (assembly GCF_958299795.1). Classification (NCBI taxonomy): domain Eukaryota; kingdom Metazoa; phylum Cnidaria; class Anthozoa; order Scleractinia; family Poritidae; genus Porites; species Porites lutea. The sequence goes on from NC_133202.1 coordinate 39,657,433, forward strand.
AATATTGATTAAGTTTCCTGTCCACTTGTGGCAATATAATAGCTTTATCAAGCGCGAACTCAAGTTTATTATCAATTTTGCTTACCGATAGTGCTCACTAACATTCGCTAATTGTACGCGAGGGAAAATAACATTTTTACTTGAGATTGGGAAACTGACAGCTTTTCATCTGCAATTTACACTGATTGTCGATTACATCGATCATGCACAACTGCTATACATATCACAAATTTTATACAAATACCAAACTAATTTAACAACAAAATAATTTTAAGACTTACCTCATTGGTTCTATGAGGAACAGATTTACGAAGGCAGTTTATAAACTTGGAATTGTTGTTCAAATTTTCACAAAATGCCATGACTGATCGGAGATTTTACCCAGAAGGTAAATTCACATAGAAACGCAGAAGCTCGGCTCTTTTTAAAACCAACAATACACAAATATCTCTCTCAGGAAAAGAAGCCATACGTGACTTGGGGAACGTTGAAATCACCACACGAAAATCCTTGCATTCCAGTAATCTTTCTCGTATGTAAAGAAACTCTATCCTTTATCACTCCCTTGAACAACTCGTACTATACACACATAACAAGTTGATCTGTTTACATTTCGCAGCTCCAGAAAATGGCGTTCTGCAAATATACCAGACTTGACCAAGCTGTGCTGTGTTTTTTGTGACCTTCTTGTTTCCAGACAAATGAAAAACCAATGTAGAAATTTGTCGTCGCTGTTTTCAATCGGATGATTTCCTCCCTTAGTTTAACAAAAACGGCGTATCAGAAATCGACGGCTTTGCCAATTGCCAGACGAGACGCGCCAGTTACTGAAGAAAATCAACACAGTACGATCCTGTGAAGCAGAAAGAACAAATATGAGCCAAATTTGAAAGGAAAAGGAGCCTAAATTAGATGAATGCTGGCAAAACTTAGCGTTCTCCTTTCATACCCAAGAAAATCATTGGATTGAATTGTGTTGCACGACAACCAAAGAACGTCTTCGAGCTTATCAGAATTCGAAATTAGGGGTTGACAAGCCAACAGGTTTTTGGTTGATTTACCTTCTAAGCAGGTTAAGGACCAATGCTAAACATCTGTTCGGGACTTTCGTTCGCTAAAAACCTGACAAGCATAAAATATAGGCGTAATATTATGTGTAAACCGGTTGGAACTAAAATGCTATAATAAGACATCACGGAAGACTGATCGCCAAAAAACTACGGGAAAGCAAACTTGGTCCCATTTTGTCCGAAGTAAACTCTTACTTTCAGACGTTCTTTGATGGATAAGTGTATAAAATTACTCTTCCATATTAATGAAATCCCAAAAATGGCCTCTCAATCGAAATTACTTATCGAAATTGAAGACACCACCACAAAACGATTTTCAAATTCATACCATCTCACAGACGGTATGAATTTTAGTGTCTTCGTGCGTGAAAGAAAAGGAAATAGTGACTCACCAGTATCAGGTTCTACAGAAATGAACGACTAAACCTCAACTCTACTTGCTGAATTTCCGAGTCGATTGTTCGCAATATGATTGTTAAGTTTTGAAAAGATCGCATCCATGCATTTACATGTTTTAACAAACGGAAGTTTCTGAGGTCAGGTGACCAGGCTCACTATGATGAGAGAGAACTGAGAACTACACCGGAAGAGAAATGGAAAACAGGCCCGCAATTCGTGCAAAGAGTTTTTCCGGCAAAACTGATGCGGCCAATCGAGACGCAACATTCGAGAGCTAAATTATTAAAAGCATAGTTCACAAAAACATCTACTAACTGTCTAAATATCAAAAAGAAAATTCCATTCTTCTCTCTTGTAACAATGCTATTAGCTACGTTTAGATCTCCAAGAATGCGTTGGAAAAGCAGTTTGAGTTTGGTTGTACGTATTGATCGTTTTCTACTGTAAGTGACAAATTAGCAGCTGTTTTTTCTCTTAATTTGACTCATGAGTGAGACAGAGGTAAAACAAAACGTCTCGTGTACTTGATCATTACTAATAAAAGGTGTCCAAGTCAATGTTTAAAGAGCCAGCTCCACACAACACGTGTAGGATATGTTGCATGAAAATCGCGCAGGACAGTTATCATGAAAAACGGCATACACTGGAAAGGTGGATCTGCATTATTACCCTTGGATGTGTCTAGCTTAAAAAGACCCTTATCGAAAGAAAGATTGTGTAAGTCTTTGATAACAGCAACCGTTTGTAGCCTTACCAAAATAGGTCCTGCCCATCAAAAGCCGCACGATTGGCACCCAGGTGCCCCATGTCCGTTTTTTCTTGGTCCATGCTTGGCCAGCTTGGCATGATGGGGCCCAGGCAGTTGAAGTAACAGTTGGAGTGACAGTTTGTTTAAATTCGACCGCATTATTTTGTCAGAGTTTTGGAAGGACAGTATTTATGAAAAATAAAAAAAACGCCAAAAAAAAGAACAGAAAGCTACTGAATTCTTTTTGTCAATTCTACTATTTGAAGTTTTCTAAAAAGTTTTAGCATTTTTTGTTTTGTTTTTATCGATTTTTGTGTTTTTTTATTTGTTTTTTACTAACGACGGAGTCGGAGTCGGAGTCGTATTTAAAGCCGAGTCGTAAAAGCGCTTATTACCTGGTGAAAATCAAAAATTGATGATCATTATGATTAGATTGTCGGAGTCGGAAGTAGAGGTGGAAGGATAAACGAATCACAATGCACGTTCCCACGCATTGTGATTGCTTTAGTTCTTTCGCTTCTGCTTCTGACTCCGATAATCTGATTTTCACTAGATCATAAGCGGAACGCAAGCAACAGTCGTAAGCGGAATTAAGGAACACTGTTTTCACCCGATCATAAGATCTACGCTTCTGATTACGACTCCGACTCCGACTCCGACTCCGACTCCGTCGCTAGTAAAAACCAGCCTTTATAAAATTCTGAATCAATCTTAGCAAGAAATAAATAAAATATACAGAAAAAATAGAATTTATTTAATAGGTTTTATTCACTCCTCTGTTTTTGGTTTGCAGCAACAATGTCGTTGTAGCCAAGAGATAAATCTGGTCACTCTTTGTTTCTGCAAAGATAAAGTATATAACCAAAGGAGATTGTTAAGCCAAAATACACAGTAAAAACGCGATCTTCAAGAACGACGAAGAGCTACGCCACACTGATTAGGTACTTTTTTGGTCCGAGAAAACAGCAACTGAGCCACTGGCCATCACATGACATGGAGGTTAGTAAGAGACTGGACATGAGCACGATAACAATTTTCGCATCTACCGGGAACAAAACCTCATTTACACGAGAAAAACTTGCTTTTATATCTGAATATCACTTAAAGGACGATATTTGCTTTGTAATGCTTGTAGAGATGACACGCATCTGCTCAACAAACCTGTCCCCAACCCCCAGTGATTGATTAGTTGACTGCTGGCAATTATACGCAGTCGTGAGGCCGTGTATCGTTACCACACTCCCAGGATTTTCAGAAGTTAACCTGAAACCGTTTTAGGCCAATTCAATTTTGCAGAGTATCTGTAATTTTTTAACCAACTCACCAAAGTCTTCGCTTTTTTCTTTCCAGTTCGTCTCCTTTCCTCTTTACGAAATGAAACTTCCTTTTCCCCATCGCAGGAGTCTTCAGATTGACGGTTGTTCGCGAGAGAGAACCGTTCAGGCTCGGAAGAAGCAGTGGTCTGCTGGCAATGTCCAACTTTTGGTTCGTCATTTCCTCTCTCTTGTTTCTCTTTCATTTTCAGAGGCAAAGATTCAAACGCCTTGTTGCAAGAGGTGATGTTGGTGAGCTTGGTGGCATTAGAACTCTTTTTTTTCGGCACCCGAGATGCACGGCCGGCTCCTTTTACAGCCACTAGTGTAGGTATTGTGGTTGGTGCATTTACCCACTCTGGTGCACAAATGGCGAGCTGCTGTAGGTGGTTGCCCAGTCTTATGGGCACTTCATCGTAGACAGCTGATAAATGAGCAACCTCAGGAACTTCAGGGATAGACCGGCAGCTGCTGGTGTTATTAATAAGCAGCGACAGGAACTCGATTAGGTTTTGGTCGTGGGAGGGAGCAAGTCTTATCACGAAAGCTGTTTTGGGACAGACGATGGTACTTGGAACTAGCTCGATGACACTCTGCGCTATCAGACTTGTTCGGAAATCCGTTTTCTTCACCATGTTCACAGCGGCAGTTATTTTGTTGGCGCCGTCTAAAACAGTTCTGGCTCTATCTGAATTAGGTGATTTTGGTGACACCAGGACTCTCTGTATTACGTTATAACTGTGAGGCAGCACGGCAACCGTCTTTCCTTCCATTGGTCGATCATTAGTGTCGAGCTCTCTGATGGTCGCTCCTCCAGACGATGGTCCAGGCCACTGGAAGTACTTAAGCAGTTCAAAGTACCCCCAGTAATAATATCTAAGGTGTTGATACATCCACTCGCCCACGCTGTACCCTAAATCGAGTTCCTGGTTTGCTCGGTCAAGTTCTTGTTTCTTCTGCTGAAGCTCCTGGGTGCTCTCATCAAGCTTATCTAGCAATGAAGTACACTGCGCTTTCAGCTTGAGATTTCTTTTCTTCTCACTACTTAGTTCTCTAACGGCGTTCTTATGCCTCCACTTGATGTCATATTGAGATTCCTTGAGCCGCCCTAACTCTTTCTTCAATGTATTTTCTGTTAAATTCCTGGATGTTTCGAGGTCCTTGAGGTTCTTTTGAGATTTTTCCAGCTCCTCTCTCTGGATATGATTATCCTCTTCCAGCCACTGTCGCTCTGATTGCAGGTTGTTAATCACTGCTGCGTGTTGCGCAATGGTAGCTGCTTGTTGGTTTACAATTGCTACTAGTTGTTCATAACTGTAGACATACATCTGTGCCATCCTAAAAAATATTTTCTTAGAAAAAAATCACTTCATCGCTCTATATAATCTTCCGTTAAATGTCAGTCACGTTCTTCTTCTTCCAAAAGTGAGCTTTTACAATTTAGTGATGTCATAAACAATTACACTCACTTGTTAATTTCTTTAGCGCGCGCACTGGCTTTTCTAGAGCTGCGATACTAATGGTCAGCACCAAAGCTTTGTGGTTTTGGCCTTGTGATGAGTGGTCTAGTAGCTGGGTCAGTATTGTTTAATCTCTTTTCAATATTCTCGTTTGTTCTTCAAATTAGCTTGCCAGCAATCTTCATCTCGAGCGAGTGGGCGACACGAGAGATAACGCGCGAGGAAGTGACAAAGCCAGAAATAGTCCACGCTTGATATATCAAAATTCTAACATGACTCTGAGGTTTTAAGGTCAAAACAGCAAGTTTTTCACAACTCCATTGTCTCGCAATTCCCAGAAGAGACTAGAATACAAAGAAAATCAAACCAAATACAGAAAAATAACCAGAAAGCCTCGGAGTCATGTTAGAATGTTAATATATCGAACGAGGGCTATTCTCGTGTTACTCGCGCGTTACTGTACGGGATATATTTTTCGTTAACCAAACTTTTCTTTCGTAAGAATGTATTAACTGAAATTTATACGAAGAAAAGTAATTCCAAAAATGCAGCAAAGCTATTACTCTCAATCGTTTTTCATTATTGCACGCAATTTCTAAGTTACAATATGTGTATTTCTATGTTATCACTGACAGTCCCTAGTATCACCCTTAGTGACGAGGTAAATGCAGCGAACAAAGAGATCACACCCGACGTCAAGTGGTCGCTTATTAGAAGGTAATGGAAAAAAAAACAGTGAGCGCAAAAGGTGGTCGCGCTCACTTCCAAGAAATGATCATTTACGAGAGGTTCTAATTCTTGAGTTTCATGAGGAAAATTTTGGAGTTTCGGACAGGAGGATTCTTATGACAGGTGATACCTTTCGAGATGCGGTCGCAAGTTAGAAAATACATTTGCGACGAAAGTATTAATTAGGGACATTATTTTTACCAACTAATAGCGGAGGAGCAGTGCAGCAGCGTGGGGGGTGGGGGACTTTTTGGTGCCGAAAAACGCTCTTAAGAGAGTTTCACAAACTCTTACGGACGTATTTTGACATAATCTGTGACATCGGCGACTTCAGAGCGCACATTTTCTCCCCTGGGACAACTCAATAAGTAGCTAAGTCCGAGGCCAAACGTGGAAATTTTCGTGAGACGAGCTCTAATTTGGGTTTACCTAAATCAAAATGTTGGGTCAAACGTCGAATTCAGGACGCGTCGTGCAAACCAATCATCTGAATCAGATCAGTAATAAATTTTCCCCTGAACGAGGGTTCATATCAATCATTATCATACAATTTTTTTAATTTATTTGCTGAGTTTGTCGCATGTGAAGATAAACGTTTGTCCCGTAGACGATCTTCAGACGTTCTATCCCAGTCTGAAGCAAACGGACAGAACGTGTTGGATGATCCATGCGGGAGGGGGTGGGGGGGGGGGAGTCCGCAAACTAATTCAGAGGAACTTAACGCAATGCGGTTGGTCAATTGCGGTCGGAAACTTCCTATACGGACCAAAATTTCAAAGAAAATTCTCATTTCGGAGCTCTTAATCTCTTCACCTCGGAAAAAAAGGTTTAAATAAAGTTATAAAACGTCTGTCAACCTTGAGGACACTTTGTCCTTCAACATTTTGTGTGAACGAGGGCGAAATCGTAATCGTAAGAGGAAGAGGATTCTAGTCAGTGTTTGAAAATTTTATAGTAGTACACAGTTAAGAAGACGAAAATCGACTGGCACAGATTCGAGATGTTTTGCGTAAGAAAAAATGAGTACTTCCTTCGACGAATATGATAACAAACATACCTGGACCCGATCATCTTGACGAGCCTCTTAGCCATTTGCAGTGTTTTTTCAAAGACCAACGAAAGAAATATAGAAGCGACTTCGAGCCAGACACAGTGTCCAGTTTTCAAAAGATTCCAGCGTCACATTAACGAGTGAATACTTACAGTATTCTTAGTTCTGACCGAATAAACTTTAAAATATCTCTGTAAACCCTAGGAATGGAATGTTGACTTTGCTTTTCAAATTTTTACCTAGCTTTGTTTAATGATAACGAAGCTGATGTAGAAATTAAAACCTTACCGAGGAAGAAAATTGTAGTCAATGTTTGAAAATTTCAACGCAGTTCACAATTGAAGACGAGAATGAATTGGCAGAAATTCGAGAGGTTTCCCCCAAAAAATTTAACGAGCGAGTCCTTCGACAATGACAACAAATTTACCTTGAAAAGCTTCTTCGCCTTTTGCAGTGTTTTCTTTACAAGGACCAACGGAGTAAAGATGGAAACAACTTCGAGACAGACACAGTGTCCAGTTTCCAAACGACTTCAGAGACTACAGAGCTAAAAAGAGCTAAAACTTACAGTGCTCTTAGTTTTGATCGAATTAACTTTTTCAACATCGCGAATTTGTTTCCACTTTCTCGGAAACCCTTTGTTATTTTCTGTTAGGGCCATTTATACGAGAAAAAATAAGACGCGAACTGGACCATTTATACAGGATGTCTTCTCTAAGTCTTCTGTATACTTAAACTTACTTTTAAAGTTTAAGTTTATAATACGAAGATAGCAAAAGGGTCTACTTACACAAGCAGATGTCACGCATTTGTCCAGGAGGTCTGTTATCGCCTTCTCCTTACATAATAACAAAAAATCTTTTTCGTCCGCGATGGACCAAGCCTGGTTTCTTTTTACCTTTAACGGCGTGCTCATTGTATTTGAGCGAAGAAAAAATTAGCAGAATAGGAAACTAAAACGCGTTGTAATTTGTAAACAAGTTTTCCCCGCCAGTAGCCTGCCAGTCCGCCGCGGGGCAAGCGATAATTTTCCCGCCAAAAATTAACGCATGCGTACTATGCTTAAGACGCGAGAAGACGCGAGGGTCATTTATACGAAGTTTTTCTCGTCTTGGCTAAGACGCGTCTTATCTAAGAAGCGGTGTTAAGGGCTGTTCTAAAATAAGACACGTCTTAGCTAAGTCGTGTCTAATTTTAGACGAAATGTGCCGTTTATACGGAAAGTTCGCGTCTTATGTAAGAAGCGTCTTATTTTTCCTCGTATAAATGGCCCTATTGTTTTCGTGAGCCAATAAAAACTTTATTTCTTGACGCCTGTCAAAAGACTGTCAAATCGCGCATCCTACACTTGTTTCCGGTCCCCCAAACTGAAAGAAGCCATATAATCCCAGATAAGCCTCGTTTTCTCGGTCCGTACTGTAAATTACGGATCCTCGTTTTTTTCCATCGATTTATGGCCCGCGCGCCCGGGCCATAAAACGATGGGAAAAAACTCGGCCCGTAATTTACAGCACGGACCGAAAACACGGCTAATAAGAGGTATTTCTCAATTATTTTAGACCTTGAATATTGGTCCGGCACAGGGAATTGAGCCCGCGGCCTCCCGCTCTGCAGTCAAGCGCTCTACCAAATGACCTAATCCTGCCACGGTTACGGTTCTGCCAGAACCAGCAAGATGCTCTCTTGGCGTCAACCCAGCCTGCGAGCAAGCTCTCCTATTTGGGCGAGCGAATCGAGCCCCGATCGAGGGGCCGAGGAAAAGTGAAGAAGGAGAGGCTACATGTTGTGCTTCTTTCTCTTGCGTGTCTCTCGCGTGTCTCTCGCGCGTCTCTTTTTTATGATATACCCCAAACAGAGAGAGCTCTCCCCAATACGTAAACCCAGACTAATAGCGGATAGTGGAAAGTTACGCCAGTTTAATATTTCTGTTCATTTTTAAGACGGCAACCGATCAATGACAATTTATGGGTAGTTGTTTGGGTAATTTTAAGTATTGTTTGTTTCTCTTTATTAGCCAATAAAGTTTGTAGGTGTTGCTGTTATGGGAACCACCACTTTTAAACGCAAATTCCGTACACACGGAATAAACCGTATTAAAATAGAAATCGATACTTTTAACATTCTCATCCCATTTAAATAATGTAAAGTAGAAATAACTAAAGGTTACGGAGTGCGGGCGCCGCAACGATAAAAGGTCAAAACGCTTTTGCTCCAACGCTGTGCTTTGCTTAAGTTTCACGTGAGAGGTGGTCAAAACACGCGTGATATAATTACGAGTGATAGAAGGTCTAAACGCGCGTGATCAAATTGTGTTCTGTGCATTCCATTCATTCTTAGTGGAAGTCCAAACGAATGCTGCCTACAAACATGCAACGCATGCGTAATAACATCCTGGAGATTTCTGAGGTTTGCTGGCGACAAGAGGAGCCCGTAATGAACTAAGGAGGAGGAGGAAGATAAAAAATTAAAATATGGTGATAGTGGAAGGAAAACGATTTGCGCGCCGAAAATCATTGATCGACACAGAAATGAAGAAATTGTTGTCTCCAAGGGGCAACGAAAGCGACATTGCAATCACGCTGCAGCTTAGCCATCTCAAGTCACAGGTGACATCATTTTGACCAAATAAGGACATGACATACCAGGAGCCTTCGCGGGATCATGGGCTCCTGATACACATACAGTCGAACCTCTTCACAACGGGGACACAAGAAAGTGGCCGCTGTTATGGTGAGGTAGGGGTGTAATATGAGAAATTTTTGTTAGGGGCGTAAAACATGAATATCGTGAGAAATTCATGCTTACTGTATCCCATAATGGTAGTCCAATCGTAAATTATACAAAGAGATGAAATAGAAAAATGCAGGAATTTTAAAAGGTTGCGCTTGAAGATACCTGGAGAAGACGATAGGAAGACAGTTCCACTCTTGAATTGTTGAAAAGAGAAAAGATTTTTTGTGCCTTTCAGTACAAACGAAGGTTAAGTATACATTACTGGCAGAACGGAGACTACAACTACATCTGTCAGAAACGAAATTAGGGCATAAATTGCTTAAATAAGGCGGGGCTAACTTAAATACCATTTTCCATTATATTTACGCGAGTAAAATTTACGTGCGTGCGCACGGAAAAATTTCGTGACAGTAGAAATCAAACCTAAGGGAATTATTCAAACCCGTGAAACTTACTTTATAAACTGTGAAATTTCTACTAAGCTATTGTAAAAAATGGGAGAAGGCTTCATACTACTTCGGGGCTCGAACTAGTTTTTCCTCTACCAACAATCATGAAGATGTCGACGGCTCAGTTATTGTGTTCCCCTCTCTCCAACAGTCCACCATCTAACGGGTATAGACCTTGTCACGGTTTTGGAAGCCATCTTGACGAGTAGGCAACCGCGTGAGAATTTGCAGTGTTTGTATGAGAATCTAAAGTCGAATAATTTTCGTAAAACGGCGCCTGATCCGAAAAAATATGAATTGTAAACTTAAGCTACAAAGTAAAGGATTGTCCTAAAAAATTTGGGGGGCGTACCTGTACTTAAATTTCCCCAGAGGTTTGCTTTAGCTTTTCCATTTATTTTTCTGTAAATTTTCCCAGGACTTTTCTTACAGACAAATGTATAGAAAATTTTAAAAAGTGGTTCTAGGTTTTCTAGCGCAGGTAACGCGCTCAATTCTTTTTATGAATAGACTCCTTAAGAGTGAAGCGTTAGTTTAAAATTCAGAAAAGCCGTTTTACGGAAATTATTCGACATGAGATTCTCATCATAATGCAAACACTATAATTTCTCACACGGTTGCCTACTCGTAAAGATAGCCTCCAAAACCGTGACAAGGCGTATTCGAAGCTACTTAAAGCTACACGTTGAAGGACTAACTCGAGTCGAAAAAAAGACGTGAGTTCACACAGGAATCAAAGTGAACTCGGGACCTCTCGCACAGAAGGCCGACCACTAACCAACTGATCCAATCCTTGTTCCTAATAGCTGTTTGGAGACTTACAATCGCGGCTCCACCCATCATCAAACGTTAGTTTGTGCCACATGACCAACTTGGACGGTCTCTGTTCATATCCTATTTTGAGAAACTGCACGGCGTTTCCTGTTCGTCGCAAACGTGATTCTAAAGTTCTCTAATTATAATGTACTTTCATTGTTTACCCCCCCCCCCCCCCCAAATTTTGCATAACCATTGTTTCCAATCTCTCCTGGGTATTACGGTTGTCCCAAGAGAAATAGAAGACTACAGTTATGCAAAATTTTTAGCGGGTTAACAAGGTGCATTATGGTCTATATGAAAATGGTGAATTCCTAAAACTTATTCTCGAGAGCAAACAAGGCTAGGAGGTGAATCCAATGTATGTATTTTATTAATGAAAGTGTCATTATTCCTGGCGAAGCGAGGCGCGGAGCGCCGAGCGAAGTGAGTTTATAATCTCGTCGCGCGCGAAGCGCGCGCAGTGCGTGAACCGCGTGTGAGTCCTAGCGAGCTGCAAAGTCGCAGTTTTCATCTTTACTTGTATATATCCGATGGTGTCCGCCATGACGTCATACAGTAGTTTGACGTCACGGCGCATTTTTGTTTCTAGGCAACATTGGACTGAAAGCGACTTCGAATTCCCATCAATGACCAAAGTACATGTATTCATGAAGAGCTGTCTTTTCGTCGTCCGCAAAACAATGTTTACTAGCCATTTTTCATGCAAACAGAACAGCAAACACAAGAACGCCGAATTGTCAATCCTCGTAGGGGAAGATTTGACACCGAAAAATCCTCTGGAGCGCGAACGCCGACTTGAAATTCAACGACGCAAGCAACAAAGATGGAGACGGCATCAACAAACAGCGGAGCAGAGGGAACATCACTCAATGAATTTCGAATGCTAAAGTACTTTAAGAGCAAATGGAAGCGATTTTGGATAATTTAATAGCCTTAACATATGAGCGAACATCGCGGTAACAAAACACGTTTTGCTCGCAGACGAGTTTATACCGTATCGGCCTAGACTGTTGGGCTTCCATCCTTTACATGTAAATGCGCTGTAATGCATCTACGTTGGATTTTCACTGTCGAAACTGCAGTCGTTCTTCTGAAAAATATCTTTGAATTCACGTTAATAAGGCTTGAACAGGGGGCTTGAAGGTTTTAATAATAAAATTTCGCTTAATTTGCTTGTGTGTTCCACGTGGCCTAGTGGTAAAGACTTAAGCCCGGTATGTCGAAGGTCCGGAGTTCGATTTCGCATACAATTTTTTCTCTTCGCTTCTTTCTTTTTTTTTCTTTTAGTTTTCATTTTAGATTTACAAATTTCCTTCTCGGCTTTACTTGCCGTTCCCCCGAAGTCCTTCGCGAGGTCCTGCGATTTACGTATTTCCTAGTTTTCACTTGTTTACAGCATGATTTATTCCTCGCGAAGTGCTGAGCCGCGAGGTTTATAATCTCGTCGCGCGCCAAGCGCGCGTGTTTCAGACGAGCATCGCAAGGCCAGCGTGATTTTCTCTTGGCTATAAATCTATCGAGTTTGGTTGGTGTCCGCTTTGACGTCATCCAGCGTAGTGACGTCAAAGTGCATTATGGGTGTCCAGGCAACCGATTGCCATCGATGACAAAGCTTCGGGCGATGCTCCGGTCTTTATTCATGAAGACGGGAGGTGATTCACCGACCGTAAACATTGTTACGCGAGAGAGCACTGGGAATAGTAAAATATTACAGAAAAAACATTTTCAACACCAACAATTCGTTAAAAATTTCCGGCCTCCACAGACTAGACGTTTAGTTGTCGACAACTATTTTTATCGACTACTAAAGTTAACGACAACGAGAAAAACGCAGTGTGTGAGGCGAGTCGTCGTCAAGAAATCGCAAATTTCAGTTGTCCACAACTAAGCAGTTTCGACCCTTTTCGGAAATTAAGGAAACTGCTAAGTTGTCGACAACAAACAGTTGTCAAAAAGTACGTTTTTGACCTTTTTTTCTAGTGGGTGGAGACAAATAATTTACTTTGACAACTATCGTATTTGATCGTAGCTTCGTTCTCAATGGTCATGTAGTTGTCTTTTCTACAAACATAACAAATGGTCGGAGGCAAGTGAAGCCATTTACACGAAAGAGAATATTATTTCGGAACACCAACACGGTATTGGAAGCTCATGCTAATAACAGGCTTGCCGTTATTGCCCCAGCTTGTGAACAGCAAGTTTTAACAGAAATTCTTAATACAACAAGTATCGGTTCACCTTGCTCTCGATCCTCACTTTGCCCATCCACATTAGATATCATATGTATCATATCTTCCTTACCGAGTTTGAAAATCGACTTTCTCGACTGCGAGTGTTTCCCTTGCACGCCGCCACTGGCGCGGCTCATTCGAGGCTAGGCGCTTATTAAATTTTCACCATTTTCACCCACCTCAGCAAGTGCAGTATGTTTATTTTGCAACAAAAAATAAATGGTAATAAAAAAAAACCGCGAAGATGTAACAAAGCAAGGTTTCTGTAAAATACTCAGAACAAAACTTAGTTTTCGGGGAAGTCTCTTGTTAGTACTTACTCAATTTTTGGGCGGGTGGGAAGGAGGAAGGGGGTTGGGGATATGCGCTTATTTGGGTTTGAGCGGGAGGGAGGAGGGTGGGGTGGGGATTAGTGCTTATTCGAGACTAAGCGATTATTAACTTTTTTTGCCTTTAGGATGGGCGCTTATTCGAGGTGGGAGCTTCTTCGAGGTTGGGCGCTTATTCGAATAAGTACGGTATTTTGAAATTTCGGCATTAACTGAAAACAGCAGTTTGCAGGAGGAAACCGTCTCAAAGACCAGCCACTGATACTTCTCTGATGAAACTTTCCGCGTTTTAATGGGGATGGAGTGCTGACAGCAGACGAAAAAAGCATGGTAATAAGGATCTTTTAACGTTTATTTCAAACTTGTACCATAAACTTAGAAAAAAAGTACCGAAACTTGAGTGAATTCAAGCGAAAGATTCAGTCACAAGCTATTTGTGAACAACAAGATGAATTTCTTCCCACGTAGCCAACAAAGCTGAGGCAGTACTTGACCAACACAGAGGACAAGTCATTTCCTTTATCCTTTCTTGATCAATAGGCACCGAATTGTTTTAAAAGTTTGCATTTAGCTAGATTTGGGTTTCCAGAAACTAAATATAAGTAACCTAGCGGAATTTTTGTCCACTCATTCAGGATTTTTGATTGATCAATTAAGGGTCCCACCACACGTCAATTTCACGAAGGTAGATATCTTCACTGTAGTCTTCCGTGACTAAGATTTTTAGGCATTTGACTCTATCGCTGGACTGATTAAGAGATATATCTGCTTTTCCTTCCCTGAATTCTGTCAAAGTCTTAAAACGTTGACATGTATTGGCTTCACCCTTGGTAGACGCGAAACTGGCTTGTAGAACACCATGGTGTAGCAAACTGTTACTCGCTTCATAACTGCCCGTGTCAACAAACACCTTTCTTACAGCAATTGGTGCGTTAAATTTTATAAGGACGTAGTTACCTTTTCTTTGATGACTCGCCCAAAAATAGCCGCTACCCTTCTCATAAGCATCTCGTGGTTTTCCTTTGTTAGAGGACATTGACGAAGTGACGATGGCAGGAGGGTTGCGTCCCCTGTACTTTTGGTCATACTGGTCAAAAAATGGTTCCCTCTGCTCCCTTCCTGATAATCCTTTTTCTTTAAGAGAGGACTGATCTCCGATGTGTTGAAAAAGCGACGCCGGAGGCAATCGACGCGAACCTTGTTTCTCGTCTTTGATTTTTCGCCAGTAATCCATCAACCAATCAATGGGCATTTCATCAAACATGAGATAAAAGTATGAAGCGATGTTTGCCAGGTCGTTCGACTGATACGCTTTTGCTTTGCTTCCCTGGATAGTCAAATCAAGCATCAACCAAGACTTTACACTTTGAGTCTTAATGAAACCCTGTAGTTTAGGGAAAAAGCTAGGAGAAGAGATGACGTCGTCCTCAAGGTGAATGTAATACTGTGATAGATCCTTGCAGTAACACATGACGAAAGTTGCATCTAAGTTTTCCTTTGATCGCCATGTTCTCCTGCTATCCGAGTCGCCATACTTTTCTTTTATGTTATTTAGTGGTGGGTAAAATTCTGGATATGCTTCGATCACTGTCAAAAGACCCTCATCAATGTATTTGCGGAAGTTTTGAGTAAGCTCGGCCTTTGCCGTTGATTTCGGCGATTCATTAATGTCTGCCAGAAATACAACAATAGAAATGTCTTTCTTGTCCACATCGTTCGTGTTGTCGATCAAACTTTGAATAGTTTGTAGCAAATAGTTGGCTCCCGATGGTCTTGCAACGGACGCGATACCAATGGACAGAAATCCTATCAAAGAAGCACACAGTCTGCGGTTAGTTTTTGTTTACAATTACGTATACCTTAAATACAATTTGTACCTCGTTTTTTCTCCCGCTCTTTTGTTGGAATAATGATCTGGGGTCAGGATCCCATTTCTGTGGAGTAACACCTTTTAGTATTTACCAAATCAGTGAACAGCAATTTCTGCGCGTTTTGATTGGCTCCAGTAACTCTGAATATCCTATTCACGAGATGGCGTCTCGTTTCAAGAAATTTTCGGAAGACGAAATTTGAGCGATAAAAGAAGCAGTCGTTCAAACAAATACCAAAAAAGCGACGAACTTCAGTGGCTTGTCGGTGTTTACTGGTGGGTAGAAAGTTATTTCCAAGTTCAATTTGCAACAAATTCGTAAAAATGCACTTGACAAATTAAAATCCCCGAAATCTTCCTACTAAGTGACATTTTTAATTTACAAAAAGTTACTTTTTTTCATTTTTATCCCCTGACTGATCTGGTAAATACTAAAACATCCCCCTCAGGGTCGATGAAGAGCGCTAGATAAATACATCGACGCTTCGCCCTTTCCGAGTAGTAAAATAACGGGACTTTTTCATCAGTCCAGAGCTTTTCCACGTTTGGAAGTGATTTGATTGGCCACCAACATGAGCGGCTTAGGCCGGTTCAGGAATTTACCGCAGGCATTTTCCCAAGCGTTAAAATGCTGCGGCCATTTGCCTCCCTTGAGGTTAGGCATATGACAAACTGCGGTAAGATAGTTGATTACATATCCGGTCACAAACAATTTGATGTTGCGTCTGCTATTTCCAATTTTAAAAAATTCTCTCTAAAAATATTCTTCGTTTGGAACAGTTAAAACAGAATCAGAGAACATTTGGATCTGTTGACGGTGACTTTATAAAAACCAACAGAACAAAGAACACAAGCAAGATGCTGCGTTACTTATTGGGGTTAATTTATTACAGCAATACCATATTCGGAAATATTAGCGGGAAAAATGAAGTAATCTCGCTCTACTGCGCGCTCAAATGCCATGGCATTCAAGACGAATTTTTTTCTCGTTTAATTTTCGCTTGTGCACAAGCTGGCTATCTTGTGATCTTCACTGAAACAGGTAAATAATTACTATCAGGGCCGCAAGGTGAGTAATTACAAATCTTTACATAAAGAAAACGTTTTAGCTATAAATGCGAGCGGACTGTTATGTCGAAGACGTGACGCTATAAAGATGCTAATCGAGCTTGATCTTAATGTTTGCTGAAGCTCAGAAGTGGTTATGAGGACCAGCTCAGTGGCTAATGAAACTGCTAAAAATTATGGCGTTAATATCAATAAGGCCGAGAGGCTTCGAACAGGACAATCATTTTAGTCGTAGAAATGTTATATAGACCCGATACATGTAAATATATGCCGGCCTATAAAACATCTGGATCTTTCCTCAGGAAATATCTCTAAACTTGAGCATTAAATATATAGGCATGCTGAGTGATATTTCAAGCGAAGAATTGATCCTTATTTGCCCGGGTCTATCAAATACACTGGGGCATTAATCAGTTTACCTGTGTTTAACAAATACAGCAAATACACTGGGCTGTTAATTTGCCTTTGTCTAACAAATACCGTAGTTTGCCTATGTTTAACAAATACACTGGGGCATTAATTTGCCTGTGTCTTACAAATACACTGGGGCATTAATTTGCCTGTGTCTAACAAAATACACTGGGGCATTAATTTGCCTGTGTTTAACAAAATACACTGGGGTATTAATTTGCCTGTGTTTAACAAAATACACTGGGGCATTAATTTGCCTGTGTCTAACAAAATACACTGGGGCATTAATTTGCCTGTGTCTAACAAAATACATTGGGGCATTAATTTGCCTGTGTCTTACAAATACACTGGGGCATTAATTTGCCTGTGTCTAACAAATACACTGGGGCATTAATTTGCCTGTGTTTAACAAAATACACTAGGGCATTAATTTGCCTGTGTCTTACAAATACACTGGGGCATTAATTTGCCTGAGTTTAACAAAGTACACCGGGGCATTAATTTGCCTGTGTTTAAAATACACTAGGGCATTAATTTGCCTGTGTCTTACAAATACACTGGGGCATTAATTTGCCTGTGTCTAACAAAATACACTGGGGCATTAATTTGCCTGTGTCTAACAAGATACACTGGGACATTAATTTGCCTGTGTTTAACAAATACACTGGGGCATTAATTTGCCTGTGTCTAACAAGATACACTGGGACATTAATTTGCCTGTGTTTAACAAATACACTGGGGCATTAATTTGCCTGTGTCTAACAAGATACACTGGGACATTAATTTGCCTGTGTTTAACAAATACACTGGGGCATTAATTTGCCTGTGTCTAACAAGATACACTGGGGCATTAATTTGCCTGTTTTTAACAAAATACACTGGGGCATTAATTTGCCTTTGTCTAACAAATACATTGGGGCATTAATTTGCCTGTGTCTAACAACAACACTAGCGCATTTATTTTCCTATGTCTAACGATTAAATGTTTGAAGTATTTATTTCTCTCTAACAAATTTATTTATGTAATCCTTTAACAATACAATGGCAACTAAGATAAATGCGTTTTAAAACTGAAAATTCCGGTGATGCATATTTTTTAACCAAGCGGGCACGAAACCGCTAGCCTCGAAAAATGTAACAGCAAAGAAAGAGTAGCCCTGTCCCATTGTTTTGTTGTATTACACATCTGGGCCGAGTTGTTCAAAGCTGAGTTAGGATAACCCAGGGTTAGTCCGAGATTTGAATTAAGATCTGAAAGCTTAAAAAGCATTTCAGCTTTAATTCTTTTTGTCTACAAGTTGATGATTGGAAGCTCTAAAAACAGCACAGAAAATTATCCGAGAAAATGCTTTTGAACACAAGATAAAGAAACCCGGGTTAATTTTAACCCCGGGTTAAGCGCTAATCGGCCTTCGAACAACTCGGCCAAGGCGTTCAAGGAAACTAGTATACCTTAATGAGGAAAATTTGCCGCTAAAACGTGTCGGGATTAATCCGGCTTATAACACCTTCAAGCAGTGGGGACCCAAATTCCTGAACCGGCCTAAGCTTGTCGTGCAAACAATTACCCAATCACGGTGCATATTTGGAGCCGTGATGCAGTGTTTGTTTTCATGAAGTTATGTATTGGCAGTCACGAGTCAAGAGAACTGAAGCGCAGCATACGCCATGAAAAAATCAGAGCGGAAAAGAAGTTAATATGAATCTCGTTAGGATGAACCATTTACAGGAAAAGATAAACGTGTCGTGTGTATGGACTAAATAGCGATAGAGCGGGCCGATCTTGAGAGCTTCTTTCTGTACTGTACATGAGGAGTTATTTCACAGTGGCCTCGGTAGCCAGGAAAAATATCCTGGTTCAGTTAAGGAAAGCAAATTTGTGAAGACAACAGTCTAATCATATGTTTTATTCTTTGGGATAAATAGTTTGCAGGAAGAGGACAATAACTTTATTACCTACGATTTCAGTTGCGGCGAAGCCGATTTACGCTGGGCCCGGAAATCTAAAGAAAATAAAAAATCTAAAGAAAATAGAAATCTTCATTTAAAGGTTATTTAGTCGCAGTAAAAAGCTATAACCCTTTACATTATAAAAACGTCTAAGAAAGGTTAAAACTCCTGCTCCACAGGCGTTCATGCATTTTGCTACAGACAATTGCTTCGCAAACAAAATCCGGCGGCCCGTCTACCAGAATAGCGACCCTTCTCCACAGTTCACATGGAAAAGCTAGAATATCTCAATATCTCTTGGGGAATGCTGTAGTGTCCGCTTAATACAGGGTGTCCGCCTAATACAGGTTTCAATACTGATAGATAACGTCATATGAGGTGTCAAATGCCATTCAAATGAACAGTGGAAACGTTTAGAATACTCCCAGAGACTATGACGATATACGTTTGCATGAATTTCTTCATCGAAGTGGACCAATTGAACATAGTACGTTAAACATAGATTGCAACTCAAATTTGAAGAAATCAGATGAGTGAAAAAAGCTCTATACAAACAAAACGAAATAGAAAACAATACTGAACTAGGAAACTAATCAAATAAGTTCGTCAAGTCATGTTTTTTAATGTAAAAATCGAAAAAATTGGTGGGTTGCAATTCGACGCAATCTTTCTGATTTCCGGTGTCTGGTATGTTGGGTGGTGGAATTAAATTACAAGTGTCCGTTTAATACAGGTTGGCAACAATAAAAATGACCATTTTAGGTACTTTTTAGGTGTCCACGTCTGCTTAATAGAGGTGTCCGCTTAATAAAGGTTTCATTTAAAGTAAATAAGGGAAATAAATTTGGGGACTTCGACTATTGTCCGCTTAATAGAGGGTGTCCGCTTAATACAGTGTCCGCTTAATACAGGTTTTACTGTATCTCGAGAATGTCCAGAGGGTTTTTTGAAGGCCTGAAAAAATTTTTCACGAGAGATATTCCAAAGTGAAGATGATAATAACACGCAAAATTGACCGAAAATTGACACGTACATGAGAAGAAAATTCTCACTTTCTCTAACATTTCAAATCCATTTTTCATCACATTTTTCACAAGCCTTCCAGCCGTTTGTTCTTCGTTGTTGTGTTACAAAAAGGCGAGCAAAGACTGCTGGAAAAGCGCGAAACACAACAGATTCCCACGCCAATTCGAATCCGCTCGATGATACATTATTTCTAACCCGCCATGCTGTTGAGTCACATTTCCGAAAGTGTAAAAGCTCTGAACTGGTCATCTTTTTAACCCCCGTTCGGAGTAAATTTGTTCGTGTTTTTTTTTTTTTTTTTTTTACCAAAAATATGTTGCGTGCAAGCTGATTTGACTTCGTGATTTGCCGCCTTTTTAAAAAGACACAGAAATGCTACCATAAAGCTGGTAAATTTTAGGTGATTTTAAACAATTATTGGATGAGGTTGAGGTTTGTGATACCGGAATAATCAAGGTCGAGGCAAGTGTTATCAGCTAAGCCAAAGGCCGAGGCTAACAACACTTACCGACTCCTTGATTATTTAGGATATCACAAGAACCGAATCTATTCACGCTCGCAAGGGGGAGAGTTGAAAAAACTGACCCCCACTCCGCGGACTACTCTACGGACTACTCCGTGGACTACTCTACGGACTAGTCCGCGGACTACCATGCGGACTACCCTAACTAATCAACCAAATTTACTTTCACGGAGAAAAGAGTTAGAAGAAGCGTACCTGCCTACAAGATCACACTTGATAAACAGCCGCCATCTTGATTTTCGCCATTTTACTCGACCCAGCCCTTCTTCTTCATTGCTACGTCCATTGCAGCTTCCGTTCTTGGATCGTCACGCAACGCTTCTCTCCAAACCTCGCGTGACGATCCAAATAACGACTGCGTGCCCTACGTAGGAGAATACGTCTCCAAGGGCCTTGTGGGCCAGGTGAATCCAAAAATATGGTGACTTCCAAGCACGGCTATAAGTAAGTTCTTAAAAACATTTTTAAGCTGAATATAACAAAAACTGTTACCAGCGCCAATAGTGGTCATCGATTGGCTGAACGGCGTGCTCTGACTTGTGGCCGATGAAGACTGGGGCGAGGCTAAAGGAGAGCTGGGTCGAGTAAAATGGCGAAAATCAAGATGGCGGCTGTTTATCAAGTGTGATCTTGTAGGCAGGTACGCTTCTTCTAACTCTTTTCTCCGTGAAAGTAAATTTGGTTGATTAGTTAGGGTAGTCCGCATGGTAGTCCGCGGACTAGTCCGTAGAGTAGTCCGCGGAGTAGTCCGTAGAGTAGTCCGCGGAGTGGGGTCAGTGGGTAGTCCGCGGAGTGGGGGTCAGTTTTTTCAACTCTCCCCTCGCAAGGAACCTGAACTGATATTGTTATATGCATTGCGCGCGCAACCCACACAGTCAGTCAGTCTGCTAGCAGATAACTAACTAATCTATAATGTTGCGCTGATTTCCAAAATTAGCTGTTGGCTCTTAGCCAAAGAGAAGACAGTTAGTGAGTACAATGTATAATAATTGTAGTTACTTACGTTTATCTTGAGGATATTTTCCCAACTTAGTCACTTTGGAGCTGTTCATTACCTCAACCGCTGGACAGAGTGATCGCCTCTGAGGAGATTTCATTCTGGTCATTGACGCTGTGGTCGGAGCTGAAATATAAAATGGCGCAATAAATATTTGTGTTTCGTTCTTTCGGCATCTTTCCTCAGATGTTAAAACAAATGTTGTTGCTACAAAGAGAGAATCCCTTGTTTATTTGTCTTCTGCTGACCATTTTTGATAGAATGGAAGTGGGAAGTCAGATCATTGGGTCAACCAGCTCCTTCTTAAAAGGGATCGAAAAGGAAAAATATATTAAAGGAAGCGAGGAAATTATCAGTCTATGAGCTCCGAGTTTGAAAATTCATTTGCAGTTGAAATTCCCAGTAAAATAGTTCATTCTTTAAAATATCATCACTCACTTTTAGCTGACACTCTGGTTAGAATTAAGAAGAATTGATGTCTTCATTCAGAGTCTTTGTAAGAAAAAAGAAGATGCTTTCAGGCTATTTTCCACCACCATACTCATTCAACAAAATGCTTCCCTCTCGGAATATGGCAGATCTAGCTACTAAGAAAACGCAACAGGAAAATAGCAAGAACGCGAAATCACATGAAGAGAACTGAACGTCACTTATGGTGCTCATTTTCGCGCTCTGTCGTTGGTGAAGCCGGTTTTAAGACCTGCAAGCAGCGTCTTCAGCTTCGTCAAGTTTTCCTTGCTAAATCTGCCCATTTAATATACCTTAAAATTCCGAAAATAAGTACCTCCAAATACAAGCCCCCCAAACCAGTAACGCAAAAAACTCTCCGTTAAATAGCCCCTCCAAATATAAGCTCCCCGGGGGCTTGTACTTGGAAAATTGCCCTCAAATACAAAGTCAAACAAAGCCAAAAAGCGTTATTTTCCTTCCAACTATAAGGCTAGCCCAATCGATTTTGAAACGCACCAGATTTCCCTCCGTAGATAAGCCCCTCCGAATATAAGCTCCTCAAAAAGGGCCTTTGAAAAATATAAGCCCCGGGGCTTGTTTTCGGATTTTACGGTAATAGACGCCGAGCCGCTTCCTCGAGTAAAGATAGCATTCGCACATATTTTACCTGCAAAGGATTGTTTGTATTGTTTTCTTTCTGAGGGGTTTCTTGGCTTGGTATGTGGGTCTTGGCTCGGGACGAGCGTTCTCTCCAGGGATAATCTTCGTGCCTCGAGACCATGATTGTCGGGAAGGCGATCGACCGGAGCAAGGAAATCAGAGTGAATTATCCATATAATCGCTAGGACAACTAACGTTACGGCAATGAGTAATTGTGGTAACTTCTTTCGGACGTTTCTCATTTTGTAGTCCTACGCTCCCTTAATATCTTTATCTGGAAAAAAGAGAAATAAATATGTCACAACTAAGGGAATTTGTAACGAAGGAATTAGAAAGCGAATCTAAAAAAGTTAACTTTGGTTAAACTCGGTGATCTATTGTATTTTCTTCTTTCGTTTACTTGTAGCAGGTTGGCATTAGTTGCAGTTAGTACAGTCGACTCCCGATAACTCGAACCTTCAAGGGAAATCGAAAAAAGTTAGCTATAGTTTGAGTTATCGGGAGCTCGAAGAAAATTGCTGGGAGTAAGGAAAAAACAGTTTTTACTGCACAGTGAACATTTTAATCACATTTAATTGTAGAAATGTTAAGTGAAAATTAAAATATACTTCTAGATTATAAGTCAGAACGTTTTGAGAAGTAAAGTTGTTTCACCTTAGATTGGTGACAAACAACATCAGCCTCCACTAATAAACTAACTACATGCCTACACCAGTTCAATGGGAAATTCAAAATTCAATGTTTCGGAACCCAGTGCACAGTTTTTTCCGGAATTTTTAAGGGCTCAAAACATGGTTCGGGTTATCGAGGGTAAAACTATATAGAAAAGATCGGAAAATCATTTGAAAAGAATTGCATGGTTGTTACATTTTGTGTTCACCTTGAAAGCACGATTTGTAAAAATCCATCACTTTTCTTCTACTTAGCAAAACAACACATTTATGCGTTAACAGTATGTTACATGCAGTTTAATAATTACTTTGTCACTGAGAGAGTATAAGAGGAGATAGGAGGTGGGGGGGGGTCATCTCGTAAGTATTGGATAAAGGAGGGGAGTCAGTTGCTATTTACATGGTCTGCAGGGGGGCCTTACAGGAATTTTGATCTTTCCAACATATTTTTCCTTCCCTCCCCCCCCCCCCCCGCCCCCTCTACATAAATAATGAGCGATCCCTAAATGTATAACGGAAATCCAGGGGAAATCGATTTAATTTGGTTGGAGTTTGCGCGAGGTTCGAGTTATCGAGGGTTCGAGTTATCGGGAGTCAACTTTATCATCCTAAATCACCCTAAATAAGGAAAATTAAACTTTTGATGTTTCAAACATGATTCTCAATAGTACTGAGAAATGTTAAGTAAGTGTTTAAGTTTGAATAAATTAGATTGTATTCGTGCATGCTTCATTATTAGATTTCTAAATAACAGGTGGTTTTCACAGAGATTTGTATGGAGTCGCCGTGAGAGAAAACATTATAATGGTAGTCTTTACACTAGAGCCTAAATAAGCTAAGACATATTTCAAGACAAGTAAATTTTAAAGGGACAGTGTCCCGATTATGTGCACGCGCGAGCGTGATCTGTTTTTTCTTCAAAAGACAATAGAACTGTCAAATTGACTCGACAAGATTTACTTCCGGACCGCACCGCCGACGGAGATTTGTTGTTTATATTCTCAGCCAATATTTTAGACTTTCGAAGAAATCTTTCGTCTTATTTAAAATTTGGCTCGCGGCAGGAAGACTAATCGCGATTTTATCGCTAGCAGGGCCGCCTCTCGACCCGAAAATCTCTTTCCGCTCGCTTTAAAAACAGATTTTCTAATGTGAAACTCGTGTCAGAGGTCAATTGTTCCAAGTCCAGTAATATCTGCCTGATTTGCTCGCGTTCTAGCCTCAAACGTTGGAAAGACACAAATAAAAATGCAATCTCAACGCTATGAATCATCGCAAAGGTTAGTCAAAAAAATTATATAATGATTTCATGGAACTATTTTTCTAAACATGTAGCGCCTGTTTGTTTGATTTTGTCGGCCGTAGGGAGATTCATTTAAAAGTTTACTAACGCGTCGTTGCAAAACATTCGGCTTCACGAAGCTCCCCTCCACAAGATCTCCTCAGTCACTTCAATGTCTCAATGGTTTCTTTCTTACGGTCTTTATTGTTGCTGTTTCATTTCTGCGTATTCCTTTCACAATTATCTGAGCTTGTATGGAAGCTAGCAGAAGAAATAAGCCTTCACTCGGCATCAAAGCGCTTCCCATCTTTTGGTCCTCCGGCCAACGGCAATAAAAGTAACGCCAAAAACTCCAGATTTGGCCCAAATCAAAACTTAACAGGAACAATATATCATTGATCTGTAATCCTGAGAAGTTTTAGTGTAGTATTGAACTCGGCCAAGCGCGATGCAAACGGATTTTTCAAGGTTCTCTTACTCTCCTCGCATCTTCTGATTTCGGAACATCCTGTCCAAAAATCAAAGTTTGGTGCATGCGCAGTAACTGGATACTGTTCCTTTAATTACTTCAAGTAAAATAAAGCTTCACAGGCACACAACCGATTCTTTTTTACTTCAGGTTATTATCCCACGCAACAAAATTAAGATTGATTGACATGTCTCGCCTTTCTCAAAGCTCGAGAAACTGCAAAACCGCAAGTCAGCTAAGTCGGTCATAAGGATGGTTTTCAAGTCGCTTGAAACTTTCTTGAATCGTTTCAACTTTGAGAAGCAAAGCAAAGTTACTTGAGATCTTACTTAGGCCTTCACACACGAATTTTTGGTTAAGTAAAACTTAGCGGCTCTTAAGTCTTACTTAACAGCCTGGTGTAAAGGCAACCATTAAAGTAATACTTTTTCTAACACACGAACTGTTTAGATAGCAAAATTTTCTGAAATAAGTCATTTTTTTAACCTACATGACAGCTCTCTTGGCCGTCATGTAAATGCCGCGTCACGCAAAAGCTTAGAAATTCAAGCGTACTCTATCACAAAAGCAAGAACCCTTTTGAAGGGAAAATTTGTATGAAAATTAGTTTTCAGCTGCTCTAAGGCCCAGTTCAAACGTCGAATTTCACATGTACCGAATTTAATTGCTATTTTAGTCGACTAAAATAGTTAAATACGGCATTTGATTCAAACGTCGAATTTATCTCACTGAACTCTGTCGAATTTAACTCTCTTCGCTGTCATATTCTCAGTAATATAATAATAATTTACTAAACTTCATTCATTAAGTTCAGCTCATGTGAAATGCGACGTTTGAATCAAAAGTCGAACCTAAGTCGAATCTTCGACTGTTTCAGTCGCAGATACGGCAAACAGTCGAATTTAATTGATTCAAACGTCGCCCTTCACATGCATTTAACTCTCGCGTTAAGTTCGGCACATGCGAAATTCGACGTTTGAACCGGGTCTAATGCATCGCGAAAGTAAAATTTCGGTAGGATTGATAGTTTTTTAGCTTGAATTTTAGTGACGTCATGTGAAAACCAACAATTCAGTTTTAAAAGACAAAGTATTTAAAGGTAGGTGAAAGGGGTACCGTTTGTCAACGGCCCGCGATCAATGGAAGGATGAAAAGGTAACTTTTTCTGTCAAAAATCGTATATAAAAGGGTAGGAAAGGGATTGGACCTCTTCCCCGTATAAATATTTCTTGAGTACCCCCGATAAAACAAGTAGTTTACGTACACTTGTGCTTGCATGCACAGCTCGCGTCTTCATTTTCCCGCGTCAAATAGAGCGGCCATCTCTTTTGCGAGTGCGTGTCAATTTAAACTTCTTAAAAACAGCTGGCAGTTGTTGGCCAACAATGTTGCGTCCGTTTGCACCGAGCTTAAAATTAAGAGACAGAAAACCAAGGAAAATTGAGCCTACCGTGTCAGTTCCGTTATTCTGCTGTGAGGAGGACATGAAAAAATATGGCGTGATAAATCTGGTTTTTTTTAGTTACTTTAAAGTGATGCCTTTGAAACGACGAGAACGTTTTACCATGGAAGAAACTAGGAACTCAACCACTGAGTATTGGACGTTATGGGAGACAAAAAGTGTAAAAGTTGACCAATTACATTGGTAAAAACGAAGGAGCTACGGTTTTAAAATATTGGTCAGAGCAAAGTCAGTGAACTTGAAAGTTTCTGCTTTATGTTAATTAGTATACACATTCAACTATGAATAAGTTAAATGATAGATATGATTTTCAACGTTGTGGAGCGTGAAACCCAAAATGCTAACAACAACATAACAAAGATATCCGACAGGCTTCGTGACCATCCCATTTCATGACCCGTACAACTTCAGGCAAACAAATTTTAAGGACTATTCAAGAACTTTTCAAGAACAAATTACAGTTTTCAAGCACTAAGATTTATTTAATAAATCAGCATTCTTTAACCCCCTTTGATCACTCTATTGGTTAAAACCCGTCATGGTGTCATTTATATACGCCGATTATTTCGACCACCGTTGATCACAGTAGGGAGCTTAAGCAACCACGAGGACAACCACAACGACGACTTCAAAAAAACAATAGGTTTAATGATCAAAACAACAGCTCTGCACGTGCATCACGCTTTTTAGTACATTTGTTTGACGTTCACTGCACGACGACGTGCAACCTCCTAATTTGACGCTTTATGGAGGACATGGACATACTAAGACGAATTTCCCTTAATCTTTTTGAGCCTGAATAAAATCCTTAAGGATTCAACTCCAGGAAAAGTCGCCCGAATTTGACATAATAGACGCGATTAAGTTTGAAAGAACGCAAATTCATTTTTTTTTACCGTCGTTTTCAATGCCGTCGTCGTCGTCATTGGGGAGCTTAAGCAACCACGACGACGACCACAACGACGACTTCAAAAAAACAAATAGGTTTAATGATCAAAACAACAGCTCTACACGTGCATCACGCTTTTTAGTACATTTGTTTGAAGCCCACTGCACGACTACGACGTGAAAACTCTTAATTTGACGCTTTATGGAGGACATGGATATACTACGACGAATTTCTCTTAATCGTTTTGAGCCTGAATAAAATCCTTAACCCCCTACTGAGTGAATTTTTTCAAGTTTGAATTGTTTTCAAACGTGGCCAACAAACAGGGAATATTTATCTCTTGACTAGTGGATTAGTAAATTCAGACCAAAAAAATTCATAAAATGACACCAAACGATTGACATCTGTCAATCAGTAGGATTCTAACTGGCTTCCCATGGCTTAAAAACACCATTATACGTTTTTAAAGACTTAATAAAGGCACCTTTTACGCACGTTTGAGAACATCACTTCCAACATAGTTAATTGAGTGGAATGGTTATGAAACCCGTCAGACTCCTTTGTTATATGTTTTTGAGGACCTGAAAGTGCACAACGTTCAAAAGAATTCCTATCATTTTGATTGTATTGACCAATAAAAACGTCGCATTAGTTTATTCCGTAACAATTTGCCAACAGAAAACAAAGGATTGTGCACTTTCAGGGTGCTCCCAACATAAACTGCAGCACTGTTGTTTTTATCATTGATATTTGCCGCTTTTCATAACCAGTCTCCTCTAATAACTATGCTTCCAACTGCCAAGATTTTTCGCGCTTTTGAGAACATCGCTTCCAACTGCAAAAAAGGTACCTTTTTGTGCCTTTCATGAGATCGCTTGAAACCGAATAAAAAGTACCTCTTTTGCGCTTTAAAACATCGTTTGGTAAAGTGAGAAATGGATGAAGAGCGGACAATATTGACGTCAAAATATCATTCACTCGAAAGCTGAAAATACCTCGCTTCTTTTTCAACAAAAGGCACCTTTTCTTAACTTTTATCCTAAACGACAAGCATAGACAAAAAAGGTAACAATTCTGCATTTTGTTCTGCGGAAAATGAATGCAGAAACTTTGTTTTTCTGAATTGCTAGAATCTCTCACTAATTACATCGCGCTCCATTCCAAACTAAGGTTCAGATACTAATCTCAAGAAAAACATCATACCTGATGGGTACACTCAAAGAAAGTTTGAGTAAAGTTTTGCCGCCGAGAGACCTTCAAACCCAGACCCTGTTTAAGAAAAGAGACCATATATTAGGACCCTGGTTTCGTTTCGTATACAGAACTAAGTAATTTTTCAAACTAACAACGTGGAATTAGACTTTTTGGTAAAAAATTGTTTGTACCACAAACGTAGACTCAACTATAATATATCCAACTTTCACGTTCTTGTAAAGGACTATGGTCCAAGACGCTGAAAACCATGCCCTGCTCCGGGGCGCATTACCGTCAAGGCTAAATAAGGGAGCGCCATTTTACTTCTGGCTTATTTTTTTTCTTGACTTCAGGCGGCGGCTCTTTCAGCTGTATTTCAGGGAAAAAAGTTGGTAAGAATTCGTACAAAAGCAACGGACTACTTTCTTAAAACCTTCAGATTAAGTACAGTCTGAATTCGTACCTAATTCGTAACCTGACCCATGTCCGTTTTCCATTTACAGACAATATCAAAATATCTGCGGTACGAAGTTTAGCAGATATTTGTTTTCTGCACGTTCTGAATTTGGTATTTTCATTGTGTTTTTCAATGAAGTGTCCAGTAGTTACGTAATACGTGTTAATTGCGTTTCATATATAAGTTGTTGTCAGTCAGTATGTTCTCCCTTCGGGTCTGTAACGCCACACGCTACAACACTGTTTTGTTTACGGAGGACAGCAATGTTCGTTCTCGTCCGAACCCTGAAGTCGTAGATCCTTCTATTGGCGCTGCTATACAGGCTGCCGTTACTCGTTCTATAGGTTCTTTAACCGACAACCTTACCCAGGTCATTGAATCTCGGCTTACCGATTTTGCCAAGCGTTTTTCAGAGAAAACAGTTCGTCCGTTGAGCACTGCTGTTAAGAAGGCGCGTCGCGAGCATTACACGTGCAAGAGAAAGGGTAACCAGCAGCAGTTAGACCATTCCCTCCAGGTGCTGGACAAGCTAGACGAAGCTTCCGACGCACTGAAGCACAAATCTTATGAAAAAGCTGAGGCTGCTTTGGAGTCAGGTACGGATTTAGTGTCCAAGCGTGTTAAAGCAATAAAGCTAGCCGACAAGAGCGAGTTTGGATGGGCGACGGTCAATGAGTATCTATCCGACGAACTCGCCTCTGACTCAGATGATGAGAAGAGAATTTACCGGGCCGAGAGGAGAGCTGAGAGAAAGGTCACTAAGGAAAAACGTCGTCGTGCCCGTTCTGGCGACAAAGGCAGTGGCTCCGCCTCTACATCTCGGGCGACTTCGTCAAGATACGCATCCAGCGATTTGGTTTCACGCCCGGAGGCTAGACCAGCTCGTCGTTTGGGCCCCTGTTTTAAGATAAGTACCCAGCACTTTTTCGCTTTACTATCTTTGTTTCTTTCTTCGTCGATTATGGCGTTACCGCACAGGCCATAATCCAATATTCTCAGTGATTTGCTGCATTTGTGTTTATATTCATATAGGTTAGTGCAGAATATCAAAATATCTGCGGTACGAAGTTTAGCAGATATTTGTTTTCTGCACGTTCTGAATTTGGTATTTTCATTGTGTTTTTCAATGAAGTGTTCAGTAGTTACGTAATACGTGTTAATTGCGTTTCATATATAAGTTGTTGTCAGTCAGTATGTTCTTCCTTCGGGTCTGCAACGCCACACGCTACGACACTGTTCTTTTATTTTTATGTTATGGATTTTATTTTCATGTTTTTCTGTATGTGTTCCCCTTTTTTCAGTGCGGGGATTTTGGTCATTTGAGTTCCACGTGCTTGAAGCCTGCGGATTCTTCGAAGAGTAGCTCTCGACGCGATTGACTAGATGGCGACTCGTCGACCTGTGATGAAGTTGAGTGTGATTTAATTCATTTATTGTCTTGTTGTGGCGACGAGTTTAGTGCGAAAGGCGGAAGCAGTGGCGTGAAAGGTCGCTTGCAATCTTCGTTTAACTTTTGGGTCGAGACTTTAGATGCTCCAGATTTTGTCCTTGATATGATTAGGCGCGGTTACAGATTGCCGTTTGCCGAGTACCCCTCGCAGTGCTTTTTGAAGAACAATAGATCAGCTCTTCAGCATCCGGAATTTGTCGCTGATGCTATTAGCGAGCTTTTAAGTAACGGCTGCATTGTTGAGCACGAATTACCCCCGTATTGTGTTAATCCTTTGACAGTCGCTGTTGGGAAGAAGCTTCGCCTGGTTATCGATCTGAGACACGTAAACAATTATTTAGTAAAACCTATATTCAAGTACGAGGACTTACGATCGCTTTCTCAAGTTCTCGATGAAGGACACTGGTTTTTCTCTTGGGACCTTAAGTCCGGTTACCACCATGTCGATATTTGTCTCGACCACTAAAAGTACCTTGGTTTCGCGTGGCCTTTTTCTGGCGTCGTCAGATATTTTTCCTTTACAGTACTGCCTTTCGGGTTAAGTAGCACTTGCTTTTGTTTTACCAAGTTAATGCGCCCGTTAGTTAGGCGTTGGCGTTCTACGGGGCACAACAGTTTCATTTATTTGGACGACGGTTTCGGGAGTCGACCAGACAAATGTTCTGCCGTGGCAGCTAGCTTAATTCAACGTAAAGAGCTCTCTTCATCTGGTCTTCTTTGTAACGAGGAAAAGTCTCACTGGGATCCAGTTCAAATTGGCGAATGGCTAGGCTTCGTTATTGATACTATTTTAATGTGTTTCCGGATTCCCGAGAAGAAAGTTCTCAAGCTTAAAGGCTTGCTAGATTCTGCGATTCAGGATGGATTCTCTTCATTTCGCGAGTTAGCGAGAATAGCAGGCACTATCATTTCAGCTGCGTTAGCTGTTGGTCCAATTTCTCGTCTTTTGACCAGACAAATGTACTTCGCCATTGAAACCAGATCGGCTTGGGATGACATAATTCATTTTCCTCCGAGCCTTTTACAAGAACTGAAATTTTGGTATTGCAACATCGACTGCTTAAACTGCTATTCTATTAGGCCACCGTTAGCTACGCATACCGTTGTATTTTCCGATGCTAGCGACGTAGCGTTCGGAGGATTTTCGGCTACTTTAGACGGCTCCGTCGTTAGCGGCATGTGGGAGAGCGAGGATATCGGCCAAAGCTCTACGTTTCGCGAGCCGAAAGCAATTTTTTACGTGTTGCTTTCTTACGTGGCTCAACTGAAACACAAGAGAGTTAAAATCTTCACTGATAATCAGGCCGCCGCCAGAATAGTTGCTATCGGAAGCTCCAAATCTCACCTCCAAGCCCTGGCTATGGATATTTTCAATCTTTGTCTTGCCAACAGCATCGTTCTCGAAGCCCAGTGGATCCCTAGGTCTCTTAATGAAAGAGCAGATCTTCTTAGCAGATATATTGATAAAGACGACTGGTCCATCAGTCCCTCGGTATTTCGACTTGTCGACGCTAAATGGGGCCCTCACACAATTGATCGCTTTTCGTCCTATTACAATGCCCAGCTTCCGAGGTTCAACTCTAAATTTGCTTCCCCAGGTTGCAGCGGTGTGGACGCCTTGGCTCAGGATTGGCGACATGAGAATAACTGGGTTTGCCCTCCGGTGGGTGCCATTGTGCCTTCAGTTAGGGCTCTCTTGTCCTGCTCCGGTTACGGCACTTTGATCGTTCCACAATGGCCTTCGGCCTATTTTTGGCCTTTTTTGCACGACAACGCCTCCCAGTTCAAGTCTTTTGTTAAAGAAGTGTTTGAGCTTCCTTGTATTGAAGACCTCTTGCTGGAGGGTCCAGGACAGAAGCAGATTTACAAAGCGCGTTCGTCGGTGTTCAGCGGCTGCCCGAAATTTAAAATGTTAGCTTTGCGGATAGATTTTAGGTGAGCTTTCCCATTTTTGTCTCCCCTTACAGCTCATTATTGTCGGTGTTTTAGGTTTATCTTTTGTTAGCTTCGTTTTGGTATTATTTATTTGCCTGATTTGGTACCGTTATCGTGTCTGCTTTGGCAGTGTATTTTTGCCTGATTTGGCAGCTTTGTTTTGCCTGTTTTGGCAGCGTATTTTTGCCTGATTTGGCGGTGTATTTTTTGCCTGATTTGGCAGCGTCTTCTTGGCTCGGAGTTCGATGTCCGCTTCACCACGCAGTTGGCCTTATTTTATGTTTTATTTTATTGGTCTGCATTTGTTTTATCGAATGTTTGCTATTTTGTTGTATTTTTTACTGTTTTTTACAGCATTACTGGGCCCAGCCAGTTCGGCTTCCATTTGTCGTTGTTTCTCATTACATGTCGTTTTTACGCTGTAGTACTGTCCGTGCTGCATGATTATGATGCAGCATCATATTTTCTACTGTATTATAATTTTAAATGTTTTGCCTTTTCCTGCCTACTTTTATTTTATTTTTTAGATGTTCTCCAATCCGGGATTTGGAGTGAAGCGAATTCTTTGGCCGATCCATCCTTGCGCAAGCTTGTTCCAGACCTTCTCCATTTACAGTTGGAGTCCAAGGCTCCCTCTACCGTGCAGAAGTATAGATCTGGCTGGATCAGATGGCGTGAATGGGCAGATTCTAAGATTGGCGTTTCAGTTATTCCAGCGAAGCCACTGTACATTGCTCTCTTTATCAGCGAACTTACTGCTGTTTCTATTTCTAATAATACGGGGATGTCTCCTATAGAGTCAGTTGTTTATGGTATTAAGTGGGGTCATAGTCTGGCCGGTATTGTAGAATGCCCTACTGGTCACCCCCTTGTTAAGTCGTCCTTGGAGGGTGCAAGAAGGAAGCTTGCTCGTCCTGTTCAACCCAAAGAGCCTTTATCCGTTGACACAGTTTTAAGGATCGCTGAATATTATATTTCTAGTAGTTCGCTTGCCGTTATTCGTTTTCTTTTCGTCCTCTTGGTTGGCTTTGCTGGGTTTTTTCGTATGGACGAAATTCGTAATTTGACAGTTAGAGATGTCTCTATTTTCAACGAGTACATGTCAGTTTTTATTCCTAAACGCAAAAATGATCAGTATAGAGAAGGGCATACGTCCTTTCTAGCTAGGTCTCATAAGGCTACTTGCCCAGTTTCTATCACCGAAAGGTTACTTAAGCTTTTCCCTTCAACTTGTGAGTCATCTTCGCCCCTCGTTAGGCGAATCGTTAAAACTAAGTCTAGGGAGTGTTTTCATGCTTCTAGAGGAGTTTCATATTCAACGCTAAGAGATGAATTTAAGAAATTTGTTAAACCATTTGTAGGTGACATTGCTCTTTACGGCACGCACAGTATAAAGTCTGGTGCCGCCTCAAATCCTGCTTGTCAGAGTGTTTCCGCTGATCTGCTAGATATGCATGCTGGCTGGAAATGTGCCACTTCAAAGAACAGATACATTAAGCACACCGTTAGTGATCGCTTAAAAGTTGCTCAAACTATTGCTATTTAGTTCTCGTTTGTTTATTACAATTATTTAGTTTATTAATAGTCTTGGCGGGGGACTTAAGTCGTGCCTGGCCCGCCCCAGATTTCCTATCCCTTTTTTCCCCACGGGGTTTTTTAGGTTAGGTTTTTTCTGGCCCCCCTGGCACGGCTTACTCTATTTGACGTTTTCATTTCTATTTTGTACTAGTTGTTTGCATTTTCTTTAATAAAGTGGCGTTATGGCGTTACCGCATAGGCCATAATCCAATATTCTCAGTGATTTGCTGCATTTGTTTTTATATTCATATAGGTTAGTGCAGAAAGCGTTTTTCGCGAGCTCTGATTGGTTACTCATGATCAACCTCCGGATATACAGGGTTCACTGATCCACCTCCAGTTCCTCTGAGCGAGCAACGCCAAACTCGCGTACGTTACGAGCAAAATGCCCTCCCGTTTTGCTGCCGTAATAAACAAAGAAATTTCACAAATAATCAAACTAGCTGTTTCCGAAAAACACGAAGAAGATGACAAAATTCGGTTTGAAAGTTTTAATTGGTAAAGCTTTCAATTGTCTGTTTGACTTGAATATATAAATAAAACGCCGGGTGAAAAAGGTTTTTGTTTACAAATGCAAATTAACTGTCCCTTAGCACATGTAATCTTTTCTTTAGCAAACAAATTAGAGTCGTCGTAAAATGAGAATGTCACCATGACCTGTATACTATCACTAAGCTATAGGAGTTTCGTGGGGTTAAGGCCACTATAAAAAATCATTTTTGAGGCCGAAAAATGGAAAGTTTGGCAATAAAGCAATATAACTGTAACAGGTTTTTTTTTCGATACAAAGAAACACCACTTGTTCAGCTGATTTTGAATAGACTAAGCCGAAAGAGAATACTTTGAGAAAACGCGGGTACTGGGGAGATTAAATAGATATTTTTTTACGTGTCAGATTGGCAGTTGCAACCTATAGTTTCGCAGATTTCTACCGCGCTGGAAAGTAATATACCTGATACAAAGCTTCTTCCTACCTGATGGTAGACAACCCAGCTATTTCAGATACTAAACTCGTAGTAATGATAAACATACACCGCGTCATCTGTAATTCAGCCACTAAATTGCATCTACACGCGCGGCAGCGGAAAACTGTTCTTACACGTCTAATCTCGCTTAGAGGGGTTTTTCACTGCGAGGCTACAACACACTGACAACAAACGTGCACTTGAAATATTTTGTTTTTGCAGCCGCGTCATGAAGATCTGGAGTTGACAACATCCAAATGACGAATAGTCAGGAGTATTATGACCGTGACAAACGAAACAATTACACTAAGTCAAGTAAATGTAATCAGATGTTAAAAAAAAGCCAAAAAATGATCCATAAAACTATGAAAAAGACCATTGATAATGAATTTTTAGCCACATTAATTTTTTTGCATACGCTTGAGCGCGAACGTTACAAAATTAAAATGCACGGGCCGATGATGTTATTTCTTATTCTTCCATCCCTTACTTTGTTAATGCCCGTTCGCGTCTTATTTAGTGTAAAACCATTAAATTGTTTTTCAACAAAAATAACAAAGCATAATTAGACATCAGCATTGGACTAAGAAGATGAATTTCACCTTTAAAGATAGTAATGTGAATCCCTCAATGGAACATCGAGAAGTAGGAGTGGCAAATGCCACTGAGGGAAAATTACTGATCAGCCTTTCGAAAATTGAACAGAAATCTCTTTCATGAAGTCGGTTTAGTTCGGCCGGCAACATATAGGTCAAAACAATCAAGCCTTTTTTCGACATTTACATTTAAAATTCATTCAATAATAGTTCATTAGTAACTCCTTAGGGCCTGACGTAGACTGTAATTATCATGCAATTATCAAAAAAATGGCCACTTCAAATTAAGCACCTTTTACATTGCTGTTTGTAATAAGCGAGTCAGTCATAAACAACTCGTAGGTAGATCAAGACAGAAAACTGTCTTTTTCTCCAAAGAACTTTTACTATCCTTATCAAATGGAGGAGGTTTGTCATGACCGTTATTTAGTTAAATAATATCAGTCCAAGAGTCGGTTTTCAAAAGAAAGAGGATCCCATGCATTGCCGATTGCTATTCAGGTCGATATAATATTTCGTAAGTAGTTCTTAAGAAAGAAGAGCGTTAGCGTTGGTGACTGAGAAAATGCCTAAACTGGGTAACAGTTACAATCTGCTTACGGGAAGCGTGCTACGAGGCAAGTTTGCCGATTTTTTTCTTTTTTTGTGTGTTCATTGAATTAGACAAATAGATAAGATTCCTTTGTGTCCCTAGTTGCGCTGGTAGTTTCGGTAATAGATCACAGAAGACGTCAAAATGTCTGCGGGTCATGTGCCAAAAACACATTTTAACATTACTGAACAGACACACGGCAAAAAGGAACCAAGTGGCAAACTATAACAGGGTTCATACAAAAAATTGCAACCACCATTTTTCAAGGACTTAGATTTTCAAAGATCACCTACTAGGGATATATTTTCACAAACTGTACAAAAATGAACATTCCCAGTCTATTCTAATAAGGCTTTAAGGCTTGAACTGTTTGCTTCACGAACTTCTCTACATTTTCCAGTTCACTTGCTTAAACTGATGGTTAATTAATGCATAAGACATTGACCACTTTATGTAAATAACCTTTAAATTCTCTGAGCGATGATTTATACTCTGTCTTGGACAACCAAAAGGCATAAAAAAATTCTTTCCAGGCCAGTGCATTCGAAGTTGAAGAAAATTCAAGGACTTTTCAAGGACTTGCACAGAAATTTAAGGACTTTGAAAAATGGAATTCAAGGACCTTTTGAGGACTTCCCCAATATTCACGGACTTTTCAAGACTGTGCGAACCCTGTATAATTTGTGATTCTCTTAGACATTACAGTTCACAAAAGAAGAAATGTGTGGGGAAAAAAATTCGTGCAAAGCTTGTGCCTCAGAAAAAAAAAATTCTGCAGACAAGTGGGCTTAACTTCAGTCTATGATAGTTATAACTTACTATTAAAACTAGATAGATTGGGATTCCAACCAAGCAAGCAAGGGAGACAGGAGTTCCCTCGACTAAAAATTCAGTCCATAATAGTTAAAACTTACTATTATAGCTAGATAAACTGGGATTCCAACCCAGAAAGCAAGGGAGACAGGAGCTCCCTGGACTGAAACTTCAGTCTATGATAGTTATACTAGATAAACTGGGATTCCAACCCAGCAAGCAAGGGAGACAAGAGCTCCCTGGACTGAAACTTTAGTCTGTAATAGTGATAACGCATTATTATATCAAGATAAACTGGGATTCCAACCCAGCAAGCAAGGGAGACAGGAGCTCCCTTGACTGATACTTCAGTCA
Organism: Porites lutea; assembly: GCF_958299795.1. NCBI lineage: Eukaryota > Metazoa > Cnidaria > Anthozoa > Scleractinia > Poritidae > Porites > Porites lutea. The sequence goes on from NC_133202.1 coordinate 39,694,426, forward strand.
ATGATAGATCATGATGATACTGTTAAAGCTTCAGTAGATAAACAAGGTTTCTAACCCAGCAAGCAAGGGAGACAGGAGCTACCTGGACTGCAACTTTATTCTATAATAGTTAAAACTTACTATTAAAACTAGATAAACTGGGATCCCAACCTAGCAAGCAAGAGAGATTGAAGCTCCCCGGATTAATATTTCAGTCTTTGATAGTTATAACTTACTATTAAAACTAATTATTATTCATTCAAAATATTTCCCCGATTCCGATTGGCTTAAAGCACACGCATAATTCACCATAACCAGTTTCTGATGACCAAATTTGGAAGAATTTTGTGTTTCACGAAGAAATGACGTCAAAAATGCAGCGTTCGTGCAGGTTAAGGCACCGTTAACCGAGAAGACCTGCTGGGGACGGGGTTGAGTTGTTTCGGTTGTGAAAACAAAAAATCGCGCACATTTCACTCGTTTCAAGAGTAAGAACTAGGCGAAAAAAATAGCTAAAAACATGGCAAGAACAGCAAGAAGACAACAAGTAGGGCGACATCTGCTATTTGGAGAATATTTGCGGAGCTGGACAAACCTAAACGTGCACTATCGAAGATGAACTTAACATCGATGGATCGATGGAGGTAAGCATATTTTAGCCATGTTGTTAAACTAGGAATTATTTTGAATGAATAATAAAACAATTATTGAATTCGGCTTTCGTTTCATATGAAGAATTATGGAGATCTCGGAGAGTGTTATCCGCCTCGGCCTACGGCCTCGACGGATAACACCCTCCTTGATCTCCATAATTCTTCATAAGATACTCAGCCTCATTGATTAATTTTTAAATAAACTGGGATTCCAACCAAACAAGCAAGGGAGTCAGGAGTTCCCTGGACTAATACTTCAGTCAATGATAGATGAAACTTACTATTAAAACTAGATGAACTGGGATTCCAGTCCAGCAAGCAAGGGACATAGCAGCTCCCTGGACTGATACTTTAGTCTATGATAGTTATAACGTATTATTGAGAAGTAGATGAACTGGGATTCCATCCCAGCAAGCAAGGGAGATAAATGATCCCTGGAGTGTTACTTCTGTCTATGATACATGTAGATGATACATGTAGAAGCAAATGAAGTGTATTACTTCTTCACCTCTAAAAATAATTTAGAACAGTTGGAGCAGCAGCAATTCTTTCAATAAATTAAAAATATTGCTTTAAGTACTAAAAGGGGATTTTAGGGGTGGCCCGTTGCTGCCAATACAGTGACGTCAAGTCAGGTGGAGGGTTTTGTGCTTTCCACAGGGTGCTTGTTTTCATATGCGCAGCGAGTGGTATTGAGCCGTCAGTTACACGGAGGTCTGGGTGGTCGCCTCTGACCGACAGGTGATGTATTGGCGCCTAAGAGAAAACGGCCGCTGCACTCAAGTGCTTATCGACTCATTTTGCAATGGGGCAGAGCTTTACGACTCGATACTGCAAGGGCCGTAGCGGTGCACCGCTCATCGGGTCACGCCATATCTCAGCTTCTGTCACGAAACAAGTCTGTTGTAAGTGCTCATGCCAAGGAGCACTGAACTATCTATACCATCTGTATGATTGGCCGACATCTACAGAAAACGAACTGTTTTTAATGCAATTACAGACCTCACAATAAGTTTCACTCAATTTCAGCACCGATTGTGTAAAAACGAATGCGAAACAGTCGATCAGGAGGATAGCTTTAGCCGATTCAGCTGCCGATTGCTAGAACATAGCACTAAGATTTGTCAAGATTTAATTAACTGACAGACGACCAATAACATCGCGACCTAACTGACCAATCAGATCAATAACCAGAGTATAATACCATCTGACGTGATGCAACTTACTCTGAAGATGACTACCGCACAGGTTGTCGAAATGTCAGTCACTGTCAACAACAACAGTCCTATTCAGGACTACGTTCACCCGGACGATCAAACTCAACCTACTTTTAAATATATTATACTGAAATTAATGAGTTCCTCTTGCTCGCGTTTTTGTAAACATTAAGTCTCCCAACGCCAAAAGTTGCTCAAAAGTTGCCGAGCACAAACGGGACAGCTAGGCCTGCAATTACTGTAGCGGGTATTGCTGGTGATGCTTTTTAAAATTTATAGATTTTTTTATTATTTTTCCTCGTCACAGTTTTAAGGGTTGATAAAGCTATCCACTGGATAAAACTCTATCTGGTGAATCACGGAACTTGTGTACCTCCTAATTCTCATCTACTGGATTGTGATTTATCCGCTGGATAGCACTATCGTTTAATTTATCGTTTGATCAACAGAGGGCCAGCGCATATTTTTTATACTTGATAAAACGTAATAAGTTAGCAATTATGCGTAGTTCAATTTGACTTGTAACCATGCCCCCCCCCTCCCCCGGGCCCGGGGATTTGCAATTTTTTTTCTTTTTTGAAGGTCTATTCCCCACCCCCGAGGACACAGAAAGAGAAAACTCGCACCGGGGCGAGTTTCACTGGGGTGCCTTCTTGATTTCATATCGCGTTTACATGTTTGCGCTTCCTTTCCAGTTTATATGAAACTTTTATGAGGTGTCGTGCAGGAATGAAATTCTCGCCTCAGTACAACTACCGGGGTGAACTCACGCCGTCGTAACTTGCGCCGGCATCCCATTTTGTAGTGATGTAAACAAATGCGGAGCCACGAGAGGGAACCGGAGTGAACTTACGCCGGCCCGAAAGTCACCCCTGAACGTGTAAACACCCCTTATCAAAACCACGTTTTAATGTTAATCAATCATACGTTGACATGATCTGATCGGCTTCTAAAGACCCATAACGGTTAACCATGAATAATTATTGGATTAATATTTTCGCCAGCTCTATACGTCAGAATAGGTAAGCAACCCGCCTGGACATCAAACAACAATCAGTTCGAAAATAGTCCCTGGAGGGAGCCGATTAGTCCCTGGTCAGTACATTCCTGCTATTAAATAAAACGATTTTTTCCTTTTCGTTAAGTTTTTATTTTCTACTCCAATGCAAATTTAGTATCTAGTCTTTATTATAGTGAATTAGAAATATGTAAATCGCAGGACCTCGCGAAGGACTTGGGGGGAACGGCAAGTAAAGCCGAGAAGAAAATTTGTCAATCAAAAATTGTGAGCTATATATAGAAACATAACAAAACTGATATACCCAGTCTATGTTATACCTAAAATGAAAACTAAACGAAAAGAAAAGGAAAATAAGAAGAAAAGAAAAGAAGCGAAGAGAAAAAGGTACTGGCCAAATTCGAACTAGGGCCCTTCGGCGCACTGGGTGAAAGCCTTACCACTAGGCCACGTGGAACACACACATGGCTTTGTGGAATTTTTATTATTAAAACCTTTGAACCTTATTGAACATGAATTCAAAGATATTTTCAGAAGAATGACTGCAGTTTGGACGGTGAAAACCCAACGTAAATGCATTTCATCGCATTTACATGTAGAGAATGGAAACCCAACAGTCTAGGACGATACGGTACAAACTCGTCTGCGAGCAAAACGTGTTTTGTTACCGCGATGTTCGTTCATATGTTCATAAGGCTAATTATGAAAATCGCTTCCATTTGGTCTTAAAGAACTTCATTGGGTGATGTTCTCTCTGCGCCGCAGTTTCTTGCTGCCGTCTCCATGGCGGACACCATCGGATATATACAAGTAAAGATGAGAGCTGCGAGTTTGCAGCTCGCTAGGACCCACGCGCGGTTCTCACTTCGCGAGGAATTAAGGATCACAGGACTGACAATTCCTTTTGGGTTTCGTTGCTCGGTGCGCTCTTCCTTTTACTTAATTCGGTTGTTGCGTCACGGTGTTTTACCCTTTTCTTGAAACAGTGCATCGTTACCATCTTTAATTTAAGTTTGTCTTGAAAGCCAGGTATTCGAAAGCAATAAATGACGGGGTTGATTACTGACTCTAGTGCAGGCGCAATATACGTCAACAGCGTAACTGAAAGTGAAGGCTTATAGCACGAACAAAGGTGAGAAATGGACATATAAAGCACGGGAATGACCCACGTGACCACAAAAGTACCTGCCAACAACAAAAGTGTAATAGCCAAGGCTTTATCCTGGTTTGTAGCTGTGTTGTGCTTGTCTTTTATTCTGCGATGAACAGATACCCATATGCTTATGTAGCACAGGCCATAATCCAATATTCTCAGTGATTTGCTGCATTTGTGTTTATATTCATATAGGTTAGTGCAGAAAGATATTTATTGATTCATTGATGATTTTTTAGGTTTTTTTGGCTTTATATTTTTTTGCCTAATTTTTGTAATTAATGGTGTACGGGGGGGTTCCGGCCCGTCATGGGAGTGTCCTGGAGTATTCCGAGGTGTCCTGAGCGTGTTCCGCGGGTGTTCCGGGATATTCCGGGAGTGTTCCGGGGTCGGTGCGGTTCCGGGCCCATTCTTGTTTTTACAGACACCCCTCTGTTTTAAAAGCTTTTAGCTTTTTTATTGCGGCTAAAAAAACCTTAGTTTCTTTGGTTGTCTCAGAAATGCCTAGACCTGAATGGCTACATGTATGTAGCGTTTTTATGGCCGTGAATATCATGATTTCCTGATTTGTTTTGACGCCGGAACTGTCGGCTGGATTGCAGAATACGCCGCAGTGTATCTGCAGCGATTGGAAGACGCTGGAAAACCAGTCGGCAAAATTAGAAGCAAATTCTTGCCTTAAAGGAATTCTCCCAAAGCACTGTTTTTTTCAGTAGAAGGCTTCAAACTACGAACTGTGAAACACGCAGACGTAAGAATTACGCCGATCGCGAGGTGCATGAGAAACCCGTAAGAAAACCCCCTATCAGAAAAGCTCACATACGTCCTTACGACTCTGCAGGATATTAGAACGAGCTTTTGTGTACTAATTCGCAGACGGAATACAAATGGTTTGGACGAGTGCGTCCGCCGGCTGCAACGCAGGCTAGAAAAATAAACTCCCGTAAAAGTTTCGTGCCACACGGCAGTCTAATTGACCTCTCCAGAAAATATCATAACATACCATAATGCGCTTTCTTTGTCGCCTCAAACTTTTGCATAAGCATTGTTTTCATTTTCTCTTGGGGCCATTTTAACTCCCAAGAGAAATTGAAGACAATGCTTATGCAAAATTTTGGGGTGACCAACAAAGAGCATTATGGTATGTTATGGTATTTTCTGGAGTGGTCAATTAGGCATTCGCAATGGTATGGAGCCACATGGCACAACACATTATAATACCTCTAGAAATTGTCTCGCTTTTTATTAACTATTGCTCATTATATCATAAAAAGGCATTAGAAAGGGCTGAAAAGGGATTATTATGATTTATACAATAAAGTTCCCTTTTCTCATATCCTCTTCCCCTTCAGCTGCATTTTGTGTCAGGCACGAAGGTGTCGTGCCTCACCGAATTAGGGGCTCACAATCGGAAAATGCAAAGAAGGGGATAAAATACGTATACACTGAAATCCTATTTCTGTAAAATACAAATGGATACTTACGTTCTACCACGCTACGGCCTGTCTTGATCTCCTATTTATTGAACAAGTGTAATACGGCCAAAAAATAGGGGTGCATTCATTTGCAACATACGCGTACAGTGGTAGAATTTGCTTTGCCTGGAATTTTATAATTGTTTTTAAGCCTAAAACAATAATAAAAAAATTCCAGCGCAAAACAACACTTAAGCACGTGCATCACGATTTACTCTTTTCTTTGCCGTCACGACTACCAAGTGAAAATGCCTGATGCCACGTTTTGTTTTGGACGTAAACATGCACAAGCGACGGGGATTTTTTCCCATCAAAATTTAGTTACTTATGTAAATTCAGCTCTAAGAAAGTTGATTTACGTTTGACAAATAGCAAGCGAATTGGGATAATCGCGAAAAAGATAGCAATAATTCCCCGTTCGATTGCGCTCTTTATCAGCCTGTCCTTCCCTTTGGCAATCTGAACTCCCGGAACCGCAGGCAGCCCAAACTCACGTTACGAGGAAGGGTGTAAAGTAATTTACATACCATAGGTGACGCGCTAGCATCCCCCGCAGACGTTCTTAGGGGTTCGTCACGCGTTCCCGCCTTCCCGCGCCGGTGTCGCGTTACAGGCGACCGTTGAAAATAAAAGACTTTGTATCACAGGTAGCCCAAGCTCACTATGAAGCCCTGAGCAAGACTATGCGTTAGCTAATTAGTTAATCATACGGCAAAAATTATAAGGCATTATATGAGAATTATCCTATTTCTCCATAATTGAGCGAAACGAACTTTAAAGTTTTCCTTTTAAGCTTGCATTTAGAATTTTATTATGTTTATTTGTGTGTTGACTACGTTTCAGGCCTCTTAGGATGCCAAGAACCCGAGAAGAACATTACCCTTCTTCTGCTCTAAATAATTATTCATACTGCAAGGAAATTATAAGATGTTGTATGAGAAATATTTTTTGCTCACTAAATTAGCAAAATGTACATTGAATATCGCTTTGAAGCTTACCTTAGTGTCTTTTTGTCTTTCGTTGCGTTCTGACTGCATTTCAGACCTCTTAGGCACTGTTAAATACCTTTTTTGAGCGACAGTTTTTCACCCAGATGACATCTGGGTGAAAAACTGTCGCTGGGTTGTGACTACAATGGATACTCCAAAGTCAGAGTGTCATCTTCACTCAAATTTTTTTGGTTTCAAAAGGAGGTCTGAAATGCAGTGAGAATACAAAGAAAAACAAGAAGATGCTAAAAGTAAGCTTCAAAGCGGTATTCAATGTACATTTTGCTAATTTAGTCAGCAAAGAATATTTCTTCATACAACATCTTATAATTTTCTTGCCTTATGAATAATTAATTAGCTTAGATGGGTAGTGTTGTTTTCGGGTTCTTGGCATCCTGAGAGGCCTGAAACGTAGTCAACACACAAATAAACATAACAAATACTAAAAGGAAAAAATTAATGTACGTTTCGCTCAATCATGGAGAAACAGGATAATTCTCATACAACATCTCATAGCCGTTGTTGTATGAATAATTAATTAGCTAATGGCCTATGTTGCTCAGGGCTCTCATAGTGTGCTTGGGCTACCTGTGTTTGTACGAGAAATATATTACTCCCGGGCAAGAGAGGATAAAGGGGACAGAGAAGGCATCCCCCATACACACCCTATTCCATAGGTAATTCGTCTCGAGCTATTTTTAAGTCCACAGATCCCGAGGGGGATTAGACAACAGCCAATCACATAGCGTGAATGTGTTCCGCGTGGATGACCCACGCTCAGAGCCACGCGTCCTTCACGAATTGACGCTAAAAAGAATGGCGGAAGACGCGGAGAGCGATATTGCTATTCGTTTTGTCGACGAAAACGACTAAAGAGAAATTTATGCTAAAGCTGTGTCAACGAAACGGAAATTAAAAAAGAATCGCCTTTCCTCTCTTGTATAGAGCTACAGCAACGATCCTTAAAGCACTGAATATTCTCTAAGGATCATTTATAATTTACAGTTTGAAGAGAGCAATTTCTGGTTTGACATTTATTCTTTTATTAGTCTTTTATCATTCAACAAAATAACACTTGGCTTCCTACTTGCGTTATTGTACAAACGACCTGTTTCAATAGACCGGCGAAATTTCTCTTTTTATTAAAGCACTGAGGTTACGACAACCTCGAGTCAAACTAATTTCACGAGTTGTCAAAGAGTCCAGCGATTCCCTTTTCCAAAGTGAGCGCCGACTCATTTCGCTTCAATATTGAGAAATGCTCTCGATCTCTTTACGCTTTCATTGCTTTTCGCCCGACATGTTTTGCACGGCGTTTAGTCATGCGAAACCTCCACGAAACATCCACGCTGCGCGCGAGGTAGCTTTAACCCGATTCTAAAAATAACTCGAGATGAATTACCTTTGAAAGAGGGTGTGTATAGGGGATGTCTTCTCAGTCCCCTTTATCCTCTCTTGTCCCGGGATATTACTGAGATCTGGGAACGTTAAATAACGCTAAACCTTACTTTTCTTAAATGAAATGAATAAAAAAGTCTTACCTACAATGTATTCCACTGCGTTTTGGTGTCTGTTTGTCGTTTTGCTGGTTATTTTTGGCTTCATTGCGTAACCACTTTGTTCTATGAAAGGAGTAACAGTGGTTACGAAATAAAGCCAAAAAACCAGTAAAACGACAAACAGACACCAAAACCCAGTGGAATACATTGCAGGTAAGTCTTTTTTATTCATTTCAGTTAAGAAAAAGTAAGGTTTAGCGTTCGCAGATCTCAGTCATATTTCTCAAACAAATTCTCTTATTTTGAAAGGTCGCCTGTAACGCGACAACGGCGCGTCACCTATGTTATGTAAATTATTTTACACCTTTCCCTCTAAACGTGAGTTTGGGTCGCCTGTGCTAGAACAGTCTAGGTCTTTGTTCTCACCGCGCGTTGCGAAAACTCAAGGGGTTTAAGGCCTGGATCAAAGGTGTGTTCGGGCCACATGATTGATTGGCATTATCTCTTGCAAGGAGACCTAGAACAAAACGAAATTTGTTCCAAAAGCATATCTTGAGGTCTTCCTGTGCCTGAACGTTTAATTATGGTCACGTGACATGTCACTTGAAAATAAAGTAAAATGAAGGAAATTAGCGAATTGGTAGCGAGTTTACTCTTTTGAGTTAAATAAATTGGCATTTTTGATAGAGGATAAACATACGTAAATTTCTACGTTTCGAATGAATGTACCCGAAGATTAAAATTAAAGTTTTAAATAATTCAAGGTTAAATTTGGGAGAAAATGATGTTTACCCTTGCAATTTTATTATTGAAGTACAATGGACGGTCATTCCAAACGTGAAGTGATAGAAATATTTAATATGAATGAGAAAAATTAATTATTGCACGATTTCTCACCTCAAACCCGCCACCAATTTGTCAGTTATTTACGATTTGTATCAAAATGGTCACTTGACATATCACATGACTTATTAACCCAATATCTATACTTTAAACTGTTAAGGACGATTAGTTCTTTAAGTCTGCCAAATTTTGATTCAGCTTCATAATCTGCCCCGAAGTTATAGCCAATAAACAAGAGACTATAAAGGGGACAGAGAGGGCATCCCCCATATACACCCTATTCCATAGGTAATTCGTCTCGAGTTATTTTTAGAATCGGGATAAAGTTACCTCGCGCGAGGCGTGGATGTTTCGTGGAGGTTTCGCATGACCAAACGCCATGCAAAACATGTCGGGCGAGAGGCAATAAAAGCGTAAAAAGATCGAGAGCATTCCTAAATATTGAAGCGAAAAGAGTCAGCGCTCACCTGGGAAAAAGGAATCGCTGGACTCTTTGACAACCCGTGAAATCAGTTTAACTCGAAGTTGTCGTAACCTCAGTGCTTTAATAAAATGAGAAATTTCGCCGGTCTATTGAAACGGATCGTTTGTACAATTTAGGGAGTTTAAGATCCAACGACGCGGACGACAACTAGAACTTCAAAAAAAACAATAGGTTTAATTAGCAAAACAACAACTTCGCACGTGCAACACACTTTTTTGTTCATTTCTTTCCCGTTTTTGCTCGACTACGACGTGAAAATGCCTAATTTCGCGTTTTATGGAGGACGTAAATAAGCAACGACGAAATTTTATCTCTCTTTCTGAGCTTGAATATGGTCCGTTGAAATTCAGCTTTAGGAGGGTTCGCCTACAATTGACAAAGTAAGTGGGTAGGAATAATCGCTATAAAGACTGAAAAAATAAACATCAAACCAGAAATTGCTCTCTTCAAACTGTAAATTATAAATGATCCTGAGAGAATATTCAGTGTGTTAAGGATTTCCCTGCTCAACTGTTAGCTCTATACAAGAGAGGAAGGGCGATTCTTTTTTAATTTCGGTTTCGCTGACACAGCTTTCGCAGAAATCTCGCTGTAGTCGTTTTCGTCGACAAAAGGAATAGCAAAATCGCTCTCCGCGTCTTCCCCCATTTTGTTCTGCGTCATTTCGTGAAGGACGCGTGGCTCTCAGCGTGGGTCATCCACGCGGAACACATTCGCGCTATGTGATTGGCTGTTGTCTAATCCCCTTTGAGATCTGTGGTGTTAAAAATAACTCGAGACGAATTAGCTATGGAATAGGGTGTATATGGGGGATGCCCTCTCTGTCCCCTTCATAGTCTCTTGCCAATAAATCATGTTCCACAGGGACACCCCTTAGTCTTAGGCCTTACACTACTTACAAAATCTCGTTGCTAACGAACAGGGATCATATCCATTTGCGGTGCTGCTGGTGTAGTCTTATACTTGTGAAGACTGAGATCGAAGCGTCGTGTTGAATAAACTAAAAAAACCTCGTAACGGCTGTATAGGATCAGCAATGCGAATAAAGGGAACAGAAAAAAAAACCCTTAAACTCAGGAGAAAAAGTGTACAAAGAAACTTAAACGACTCTCTTCCCAAAACACTGGGCCACGCTGCTAACGGGCACTCGAAGCCGCATAATTACTAGACTTACAACATTTTTTTTATCTTCCTTCTCTCCCCTACACGCTGTTTGAAGCTTGTGGAGCTTTATTTATCACCAATTCAACGATATATTTGAGAAAAATGAACTCAAACGAGTATTTTAAGGCAATTTTGCATAATTTCACTCTCGGGCTTAACGACCGATCGATATACGGAGCTGGGGTGTCAAGACCTCAAACCCAAAAACTCAGACCCCCCACCCCGCCCCCGAAAAAATCTGGAAAAAACTCAGACCTCCCCCCCCCCCGTAAAAAAAAAATCTGGAAAACTCAGACTCCTCCCCCCACCCCCAAAAAAAACACTTTGGAAAACTCAGACCCCCTCCCCCCCCAAAAAAAAAAATCTGGAAAAACTCAACCCCCCCCCGAAAAAACAAAAAAACGTCACTTTGTCAAATGTAGGCGAACTCATAAGAAGCATATAATACTCAATTCTTCACAGTGCAAGAGAATACGTTTAAGGTAGCTCGATACAGTTTTTCAGGGTCAATACCTCCTAAGTTGGAGCATAAACTACGTCGCCATAAACAAAGATTTGGAAAAATTGCCATCACAATTGTATTTAACCTGAATTTCATCCGATTACTTCGAGTCGTTATTACTCCCTCAGTAACGTCTGAATCGACCGGCCGTTAATGCCGTCCAGTGACGTCACTACTCCTTGACCTTTGCTTAAATCGTGCAAAAAGTAAAACACGATTTTCAAGTGGACTTAATTCATAAATTATAAATACATTAAAACACATTTAAAAGTTTGTGAAACCGTTTCTTTATTTTTGAATTTTGTTTTCGGGAACAGCCGTTCTATTCCATATTATATTGAATTAAATTCAACGTCTAAAACCGAGCTGATTTAGTGTCGGGCTGCAGTCGAGCTACCGTTACAGTCGAGCGAGCTTAGCACGGAAGCAGCACGACGTTTGAAACATGCCTAAGAAACTCGTGAGGTCGACATGTAGCAAGTCTATCAATCGGCCAAACATTGTGTTTTTGGAGACGAAATTCAGCGTGCCTTGACGCCTGCTTCTTTTCACAGCAGTTTTACTAACCTTGTCACAAAGGCTGAAATCACTTGCCTTGGCGACCCAAAATATCTTGCATGACTTGACAAACTTATCAACAGTACCGAAACTGCTAAGCATGCGCAGTCGTTGAGAATGGAATACGAGGGCTTGAGCTCTCCAAAAGAGCCGGGAAGAAAAAGCGCTAGCTCAAGTGAAGAGGTGAGGACGATTATGTATATATCTAGCGTTGTTTACCGACCCTGAGTAAAAGTAAAACTAGAAATACTTGTATCGCAGAACCTCGCGAAGCTCTAGGGGGGAGGCCCATAAAATGTCAGCAATGGAAGGGGGAGAAAATTGGAGTAAATTGGGTTGCTTGGGAGGGCGAGTTTCAACACTGGCTCTAATTGGAAGGTTAGATGTAGTTAATCGCGTTTGGGTGGAGTAAATCTCAACCCAGTGCTCTCTAGTTATTAAAAAGGATTTTCTGGGATTTAAATAGGGTTGGTGTTGTTAAGGAAGGGTTGCCAGTGTTTCATAGGTCCCATGTTCACCCCATGTGACCCTCCTACATGTGTAATTATATTAAAAGAAAATGGTTGTGATAGTGAATAACTGCAGGCGAATATGCAGCAAACACATGCTATCTTTAATGTGTAATAATATCATTACTTGTGAAGTGTGTCATTAGTAGTGAGTGGATGAAATGGTAAATTACGACTCCGACTCCAAAGCTAATGAAAACCAGCCTTTATAAAATTCTGAATCAATGTCGGTAACAAATAAATAAAATGTATCGAAAAAATAGAATTTACTCCTCTGTTTTCGGTTTGCAGCAACAATGGCGTTGTAGCCAGCAGATGAATCTGGTCACTCTTTGTTTCTGCAAAGATAAAGTATATAACCAAAGGAGATTGTTAAACACACAGTTTAAACGCTATCTTCAAGAACGACGAAGAGCTACGCCACACTGATTAGGTGCTTTTTTGGTCCGAGAAAACAGCGTTTTACTGATTTACCACAACCTGCCATGTTTAGTCACCGAGTCTCTGTCTCGCAGCTGAGCCACTGGCCATGACATGACATGCAGGTTAGTAGGAGACTGGACTTGAGCACAATAACAATATGTCGCCTCTACCGAGAACAAAACCTCATTTACACGAGAAAAACTTGTTTTCATTTCTGAATATCACTTAAAAAACGACATTTGCTTTGTAATGCTTGTAGAGATGACACTCATGTGTTAAACAAACCTGTCCCCACCCTCACTAGTTGATTAATAAACTGCTGGCAATTATACACAGTCGTGAGACCGGGTATGATTACCACACTCCCAGGATTTTCATAAGTTGATCTCCTGAAACCATTTTAGGCCAATTCAATTTTGCAGAGTATCTGCAATTTTTAAGCCAACTCACCAAAGTCTTTGGTTTTTTCTCTCCAGTTCGTCTCCTTTCCTTTTTAAGAGTTGAAACTTCCTTTTCCCCAGCGCAGGAGTCTACAGATTGACGGTTGTTCGCAAGGGAGAGCCGATTAGGCTCGGAAGAAGCAGTGGTCGGCTGGCAATGTCCAACTTTTGGTTCGTCATTTCCTCTCTCGTGTTTCTCTTTAATTTTCAGAGGCGAAGATTCAGACTCCTTGTTGCAAGAGGTGATGTTGGTGAGCTTGGTGGCATTTGAACGCTTTTTCTTCTGTACCCGAGATGCACGGCCGGCTCCTTTTACAGCCACTAGTGTAGGTATTGTGGTTGGTGCATTTACCCACTCTGGTGCACAAATGGCGAGCTGCTGTAGGTGGTTGCCCGGTGTTGTATGCACTTCACTGTAGATAGCTGATGATTGAGCAACTTCAGGAACTTCAGGGATAAACCAGCTGCTGGTGTTATTAATAAGCGGCGAGAGGAACTCGATTAGGTTTTGGTCGTGGGAGGGAGCAAGTCTTGTCACGAAATCTGTTTTGGGACAGACGATGGTACTTGGGACTAGCTCGATAACACTCTGCGCTATCAGACTTGTTCGGAAATCCGTTTTCTTCACCATGTTCACAGCGACAGTTATTCTGTTGATGCCGTCTAAAACAGTTCTGGCTCCTTCTGAAATAGATGGTTTTGGTGACACCAGGACTCCCTGTGTTACGTTATAACTGTGAGGCAGCACTGCAACCGTCTTTCCTTCCACTGGTCGATCATTATTGTCGAGCTCTGTGATGGTCGCTCCTCCAGACGATGGTCCAGGCCACTGGAAGTACTTAAGCAGTTCAAAGTACTCCCAGTAATAATATCTAAGGTGTTGATACATCCACTCGCCCACGCTGTAGCCTAAATCGAGTTCCTGTTTTGCTCGGTCAAGTTCTTGTTCCTTTTGCTGAAGTTCCTGGGTGCTCTGATCAAGCTTATCTAACAGTGAAGTGCACTGGGCTTTTAGCTTGAGATTTCTTTTCTTCTCACCACTTAGTTCTCTAACGGCGTTCCTATGCCTCCACTTGATGTCATAATGCGATTCCTTGAGCCGCGCTAACTCTTTCTTCAATTTATTTTCTTTGAAATTTCTCGATGTTTCGAGATCCTTGAGGTTCTTTTGAGATTTTTCCAACTCCTCTCTCTGGATATCATTATCCTCTTCCAGCCACTGTCGCTCTGATTGCAGGTTGTTAATCACTGCTGCGTGTTGCGCAATGGTAGCTGCTTGTTGGTTTACAATTGCTACTAGTTGTTCATAACTGTAGACATACATCTGTGCCATCCTAAAAAATCTTTTCTTAGAAAAAAATCACTTCACCGCTCTATATAATCTTCCGTTAAATTTCAGTCACGTTTTTCTTCTTCGAAAAGTGAGCTTTTAAAATTTAGTGATGTCATAAACAATAACCCTTACTTGTTAATATTCTTTTGCGCGCGCACTGGCGTTTCTAGAGCTACGATACTAATGGTCAGCACCAAAGCTCTTGTGGTTTTGGCCTTCTGATGAGTGGTCTAGTAGCTGGGTCAGTATTGTTTAATCTCTTTTCAATATTCTCGTTTGTTCTTCACATTAGCTTGCGAGCAATTTTCATCTCGAGCGAGTGGGCGACACGAGAGATAATGCGCGAGGAAGTGACAAATCCAGAAATAGTCCACGTTCGACATATTAAAATTCTAACATGACGCTGAGGTTTTAAAGTCAAAACTGCAAATTTTTCACAACTCCATTCTCTCGCAATCCCCAGAAGAGACTAGAATACAAAGAAAAACAAACCAAATATAGAAAAATAGATCGTAGCCATGTTAGAATGTTAATATACCAAAAGTGGGCTATTCTTGTGCACTCGCGCGTTACTGTAAGCGATATATTTTTCGTGGTCAAACATTTCTTTGTCAGAACGTATTAAGTGAAATTTATACGAAGAATAGTAATTCCAAAAATGCATCAAAGTTATTATTCTCAATTATTTCTCATTACTGCATGCAATTTCTAAATTACTAAAAATGTGTAGACCATGTTATCACTGACAGTCCCTAGTATCACTCTGAGTGATGTTTTAAATACACCAAACAAAGACATCACACCCGACGTCAACTGGTCGCTTATTAGACAGTAAACAGTGAGCGCAAAAAGTGGTCGCGCTCACTTGCGTGAAGTGATCGTTTACGAGAGGTTCTAATCAGTCTTGAGTTTCATGAGGAAAATTTTGGAGTTTCGGACAGGAGGTTTCTTATGAAAATGTTATTGAAAATTTTATCGTAGTACACAGTTAAGACGACGAAAATCGACTGGTAGAGATTCGAGATGTTTTGCCTAAGAGAAAATGAGTTATTCGTTTGACAAATATGATAACAAACATACCTGCACCCGATCATCTTGACGAGCTTCTTTGCCATTTGGAGAGTTTTTTGAAAGACCAAAGAAAGAAATATAGAAGCGACTTCGAGCCAAACACAGAGACTCCAGCGTCACATTGGCGAATAAGTACTTACAGTGCTCTTAGTTTTGACTGAATAAACTTTAAAATATGTCTGTAAACCCTGAGGACTGAATTTTGAATTTTGAATTTTTGCCTTTCCAAATTTTTACTTAGCTATACCTTACCTTACCGAGGAAGAAAATTCTAGTCAGTGCTTGAAAATTTTGACGCAGATCACAATTGAAGACAAGAATGAACTGGCAGAAATTCGAGTGGTTTTCCCCAAAAAATATTACGAGCAAATCCTTCGACAATGACAACAAACTTACCTTAAAAAGCTTCTTTGCCTTTTGTAGTGTTTTTTTTTTACAAGGACCAACGGAGGAAAGATGGAGACGACTTCGAGACAGACACAGTGTCCAGTTTCCAAAATACTCCAGAGCTAAAAAGAGCTAGAACTTACAGTGCTTTTAGTTTTGACAGAATAACGTTTTTCAACATGGCGAATTTGTTTCCACTTTCTCTGAAACCCTTTGGTATGTACTATTGTTTTCGGGAGCCAATAAAAACTTTCTTTTTTGACGCCTGTCAAAAGACTGTCAAATCACGAGTCCTGCACTTCTCTCCGGTCCTCCAAACTGGAGGAAGGCATATAATAAACATCTTATTGGCCTCGTTTTTTCGGTCCGTACCGTAAATTACGGATCCTCGTTTTTTACCATTGATTTATGGCCCAAGCGCGAAGCACACGGGCCATAACTAGATGGAAAAAAACTAGGATCCGTAATTTACAGTAGAGACCGAAAACTCGGCTAATTAAGAGGTATTTCTCAGTTATTAGTCTGTATGTATTCTCGTGAGCTCTCTCTAGTTGGGGGATATCATAAAAAGGAGACGCGCGAGAGACATGAAGATTCACGTGAAAGGTGGGCAAAACACACGTGATCAGATTACAAGTGATAGAAGGTCTAAACGCTTTTTGAGCGACGAACGTCAACCGGAAGTGGCCCTTTTTTATTTTTGGACGATTGTTTTGCCGAAATTCTCAGTCAAATCGTCACTATAATAGTAAAGAAGCTGAGCAATACAAATTTTATATCATCAAGGCATATTAAGAGGGGAAAGGCCTCACTTCCGGTTGACGTCCGTCGCTCAAAAACGCCTTTGCTGAAGCTCACTATTCATTCTTGGTGGAAGTCCAAACGAATGCTGCCTACATATATGCGACGCATGCGTAACAACAACCTGGAGATTAGGTTTGCTGGCGACAACAGGAGCCCGTAATGAGCTGAGGAAGAGGAGGATAAACAAGAGAAATATGGTGATAGTGGAAGGAAAACGAGTTGCGCGCCGAGAGTCACTGATTGAACCGGAAATGGAACAAATTGTTGTCTGCAAGGGGCAATGAAAGCGGCATTGCAATTCCGCTGCGGCTTAGCTTTCCCAAGTCACAGGTGATATCATATTGACCAAATAAGGACATGACATACCAGAAGACGTTGCGGGATCATGGGCTCCTGATGCACATACAGTGGAACCTCTCCACAATGGGGACACAAGAAAGTGGCCGCTGTTATGGTGAGGTAGGGGTGTGATATGAGAAATTTTTGTTAGAGGCGTAAAACATTTATATCGTGACAAATTCATCCTTACTGTATCCCATAATGGTAATCCAATCGTAAATGATATAAAGAGATGAAATAAAAAAGGCTTATTAATAGGTTTTTAATCAGATTGCTAACGTGAAAAAAAACGAGCAAGGTTCGCAACATTCGCTAAAGTTGTTGTAGACAATTTATGCTTACTTCAGCAGAATAAATGAAACACAATCGAAAAACGATTGCCGCGATTAATCATCAACGCGCCATCGCTGAAAGAGAGGAAAGGAATTCTCTCTCTCGTTCGCCCGAATCATCCAACGTAATAATAAAATCTCTAATTTCGACTAATTGCTTACTTTTTGTCACAAAAGGGAGTCAAAAATACTAAAACTGAAAGAACTATTAAATGACAAGGAGGATAAAGAGACACCGTAAACTGAAAGCTGTTGACAGAAACGTTACAGATTTCAGTACTCGATTACTGTAATGTTATTGTATTAAATTCAATGTTTTGTTTAAATTGTATCTGTGTACTGATACTGTAATATCGTTATATCGGGGAAGATTTTACGCTCGGTGCGCTAAAAACTCATCGTTATATCGGGAATATCGTTATATCGAAGATCGTTATATCGGGGCTCTGTCCCATACATTTTACTGTAACTTTTGCCGGGACATAGCATATTTATCGTTATACCGGGGATATCGTTATATCGAGGATCGTTGTATCGGGGTTCCACTGTATTAATGACTTTTCCGTCAGTGGCTTTTTTTCCATCAGTGCACCATCTAACGGGTAAAGACCTTGGCACGGTTTTGGAAGCCATCTTGACGAGTTGGCAACCGCGCGAGAAATTACAGTGTTTGTAAGAGAATCTAATGTCGAATAATTTCCGCAAAACGGCTGTTCCGAAAAAAAAATGAATCGTAAACTAAAGCTACAAGGCAAAAGATTGTACTAAAAAATTGGGGGGACGTACCCACTCAGGGTTTTATCTAGAGTACAGTAAAAACCCGCATAAAAGAACCTAAAATTTAAGAACCTGTTAGGCTGACATTTTCATTTTAAACCCCCTTTTCATACGAACCTATTAAGCCTAAAATTTTCAATAGGTTCTTATTTTACAAAAATGAAGGCAATGAAGAAAATTATGCCGGAAAAAAAATCAAGTCTAGGTTTCAGTCAACAAGATTCAAAATGTAATACAGCATTTCATGGATACTGTAGCATGAAAGACATGCATGCTAGTACTTTGGAAAGATAAAATTACTGCATGGTTATCATCTAAACTGTATTCTAGATAATTATTTAATACAGCAGCATATTCCACATCAGATATGCCCTGTAGTAGTTATTGGTGCTGATCGCTGGTGCCCCTATCAAATTAAAAGTTCTGTAAACTTGTCCAGACGAGACGAGGTCAGTGAAGTATATAGTAGTGAAGTAAGTGAAGTAAGTATTCCTTCTCTAAGGATGGATGAGAAGGAACATGGAGTATTGTAACATTGTCAGAACGTGATCAAGACTAAAAAATAAAATAAAATACCACTGTAACATTTCTCAAAATCAGTTGTGTCTCAAAATGCACCGGATTGCATTTCAGCGCAAATTCGTCTCAAAACATTTCTGGGAGGAATGCTCGCCCCCCCGCCCCCCCCCCCCCCCCCCCCCAGAGGAAACTCCTGCCATTCGGACACTCAGAATTTCTCCCCCAAACGATAAATCTTAGATAGAACCCTGTCGCTGGTACTTGTGCTTAAATTTCTCCAGCGCCTTGCCTTAGATTTTCCATATATTGGTCAGTAATTTTTCCCCATTGTTCCCGGGACTTCCTTACACTCAAATGAAAAGAAAATTTAAAAAAGTGGTTCTAGGTCTTCTAGCACATGTAGCGCGCTCAATTTCTTTTAGTAGAATTCTTAGGAGTGAAGCTTTAGTATAAAATTCCCATTTTTTTCAGAACAGCCGTTTTAAGGAAATTATTCGACATTAGATTCTCATACAAATACTGTAATTTCTCACGCGTTTGCCTACTCGTCAAGATGGCTTCCAAAACCGTGACAAGGCCTATAATAAAGTTGTCTAATCATAATACACCTTGTTTACCCCACAAAATTTTGCATAACCATTGTTTCCAATTTCTCCTGGGTATTACGGTAGTCCTAAGAGAAATAGAAGACTATGGTTATGCAAAATTCCGAGGGGTTACAGGGCTCGAAATTAAAAAAATCTTCAGGTCGCCTTTTGGCGACCAACCGGAGAATTATAGTCGCCAGATGCAAATTTTTAGTCGCCAGTTTGTAAAATGTAAATGACGCAGCTCATAGGTACAGAGCTTCTGATACTTCGAGCAGGAGCAGAGCCGCGAAATTCACAAAAACATGCGAAATACCGCGAAATTCAGTAGAAATCGTATCAAATACAACATATTTGAAACTTGTCTCAGCTATTGGGGCTATTTACTTGCCGTAACCTTGCAAATTTATCTTAATACTTCGTCAATGAAACGTGCAAATAACGTTCCGAAACTACCAGGCGTAGATTGTGTTGCGAAAAACTGGGCACTAGCCATGATGTTAAAGGCTTTGCCATTGGTTCATTTCTGGAGCGTTTTGTTGTTGAAAGAGAAAATGATGACCTCTGTTAGAAAAACGTTAAAAACGCTGGTCTGATAGGCGCAAAAACGATCGATATCTGACAAAATTTTCCCTAAAAAATAAACACAAAATCGGCCTTTTTTACCGATTGATTTTTCGGCGAAGTTTGCCCCAAACATTCCCGCGAAAGTGCCGCAAAATCGGCCGATTTTTCCGTGAATTTGCCCCTAAAAATCCCGCGAAATTTGACTTTTTTCGGCTACCTATCAGAAGCCCAGCATAGTATGGCGCGATCCATCAGATTTGAAAATATCATGAAGTCGGTATAAATTTGGAGGTAAACTGGCTTTGTTTATGGGATTTGGCACATTTTTTATGATGAAAGCAAAGCAAGATAAGATGAAATGTTTATTTTAATTTTACTCTTCTAAAATCTGGTCGCCACTTTGGCGACTAAACCAGAATTTTTAGTCGTAAAGGAGAAAATGTTGGTCGCATTGGCGACCGTATCAGTCGCAATTTCGAGCCCTGGGTTAACAAGGTGCATTGAGGTCTATGTGAAAATGGGGGATTTTTAAAACTGATTCTCAAGAGCAAACAAGGCTAGGAGGTGAATCAATTGTAGTAATGAAAGTATCATTATTATCACTTATTAACAGCATGATTTATTATTAATTAATTCTTTATATTATAAGTTATTTTACAAACTATTTACATGTCGTTTACGATGTTTTCAACCTTTCAATAAATAACTTACTATTAGAGAAACCTATCCTGTCCGCACAACCCGTCCAAATTGATTTTGAAATAACTTTGATACAAACTACTATTTTTTCCGATCCCGGCGTTTGAATGTTATTCTCTCCCTCATGATAAGTTAATTATCGATCGTTCGAAGACAAGCGATAGCACTCGAAAATACATCTGCGTTCATGGGCTAACTTCCTGGTTATCAACCAGCTTTGAATTTCTGGCCCTGGTTTCAAATCAGCCGTTTCATAGTATAAGAAATGGAACTGCGACATCATTTCTGGCCAGTTAACGTTAACTTATTTTACGCAGAAGTTCCCTTTAAAGGTTATCATCTTTTTTTTTCGAGATACATCATAAGTAAATCTTTAAAATTGAATGTTGCAAACTTCAACCGATACCACGTGACCATCCCATCACTTACTTAGGTCAATCAAAAATATGGTTCTCCATATTATCCTTGTGTTTAAAGTTTGAACTGAGAAATTGCCATATTTGGTGTCTGCTAGTGTAGATATTAGAGTCTTTCCTTTCTCAAAAGTTTGTTGTCCCATTGCATTAAATCTTGTCCAACATGACCTTCTCCACACTTTAGCCTGGTTTTCAAATGGCGGAACCGTGAAGTGACAGTTTGTTTAAATTGCACTGTATTATTTTTTGTATGTGTAGGATAATATCTATCAAAAATTTAAAAAAATGCCAAAAAAAGGAAAAACGGAAAGCTATTGAACAATTTTTTTTAATTCAACTATTTTTGTTTTTTGTTTCTTTTTTGTTTTTATTTATTTTTGTGTTTTTGTATTTGTTTTTTTTTTTTTTTTGTATTCTGAATCATCTTGGAAAGAGATCAACAAATATATAGAGAAAAATAACATTTACTCAATAGGTTTTATTCACTCCTCTGTTTTCGGACTGCAGCAACAATGGCGTTGTAGCCAGGAGATGAATCTGGTCACTCTTTGTTTCTGCAGAGATAAAGTATATAACCAAAGGAGATTGTTAAGCCAAAATACACAGTTAAAACGAAATCTTCAAGAACGACGAAGAGCTACGCCACACTGATTAGGTGCTTTTTGTTTTGTCACGAAGTCTTTGTCTCGCAGCAGAGTGGCCGTGACATGACATGGAGATTAATAAGACACTGAACATGAGCATAATATGTCGCCTCTACCGTTAACAAAACCTAACACCTGCTTTTTTTATCTCAATATCACTTAAACGACGATGTTCGACGATTGGTTCTTCAACAAACCTATCCCCCCCCCCCCTGATTGATTAGTAAACTAATGCACAGTCGTGAAACTGGGTATCATTATCACACCCCCAGGATTTTTATAAGTTGATCTACTGAAACCATTTTAGGCCAATTCAGTTTTCCAGAGTATCTGTAATTTTGGAGCCAACTCACCAAAGTCTTTGGTTTTTTCTCTCCAGTTCGTCTCCTTTCCTCTTTACGAGTTGAAACTTCCTTTTCCCCATCGCAGGAGTCTACAGATTGACGGTTGCTCGCAAGGGAGAGCCGATCAGGCTTGGAAGAAGCAGTGCTCGGCTGGCAATGTCCAACTTTCGGTTCGTCATTTCCTCTCTCGTGTTTCTCTTTAATTTTCAGAGGCGAAGATTCAAACGCCTTGTTGCAAGAGGTGATGTTGGTGAGCTTGGTGGCATTTGAACTCTTTTTCTTCTGTACCCGACGAGCACGGCCGGCTCCTTTTACAGCCACTAGTGTGGGTATTTTGGTTGGTGCATTTACCCACTCTGGTGCACAAATGGCGAGCTGCTGTAGGTGGTTGCCCGGTGTTGTATGCACTTCACTGTAGAGAGCTGATGATTGAGCAACCTCAGGAACTTCAGGGATAAACCAGCTGCTGGTGTTATTAATAAGCGGCGAGAGGAACTCGATTAGGTTTTGGTCGTGGGAGGGAGCAAGTCTTATCACGAAATCTGTTTTGTGACAGACGATGGTACTTGGGACTAGCTCGATAACACTCTGCGCTATCAGACTTGTTCGGAAATCCGTTTTCTTCACCATGTTCACTGCGACAGTTATTCTGTCGGTGCCGTCTAAAACAATTCTGGCTCCTTCTGAATTAGATGGTTTTGGTGACACCAGGACTCCCTGTGTTACGTTATAACTGTGAGGCAGCACTGCAACCGTCTTTCTTTCCATTGGTCGATCATTAGTGTCGAGCTCTGTGATGGTCGCTCCTCCAGACGATGGTCCAGGCCACTGGAAGTACTTAAGTAGTTCAAAGTACCCCCAGTAATAATATCTAAGGTGTTGATACATCCACTCGCCCACGCTGTACCCTAAATCGAGTTCCTGGTTTGCTCGGTCAAGTTCTTGCTCCTTTTGCTGAAGTTCCTGGGTGCTCTCATCAAGCTTATCTAACAGTGAAGTGCACTGGGCTTTTAGCTTGAGATTTCTTTTCTTCTCACCACTTAGTTCTCTAACGGCGTTCCTATGCCTCCACTTGATGTCATAATGCGATTCCTTAAGCCGCGCTAACTCTTTCTTCAATTTATTTTCTTTGAAATTTCTCGATGTTTCGAGATCCTTGAGGTTCTTTTGAGATTTTTCCAACTCCTCTCTCTGGATATCATTATCCTCTTCCAGCCACTGTCGCTCTGATTGCAGGTTGTTAATCACTGCTGCGTGTTGCTCTATGGTAGCTGCTTGTTGGTTCGCTATTGCCACTAGCTGTTCATAGCTGTACACATACATCTGTGCCATCCTAAAAAATCTTTTCTAAGAAAAAAATCACTTAACCTCTCTATATAATCTTCCGTTAAATTTCAGTCACGTTTTTCTTCTTCCAAAAGTGAGCTTTTAATATTTAGTGATGTCATAAACAATTACCCTCACTTGTTAAATTCTTTTGCGCGAGCATTGTCTTTTCTAGAGCTGCGATACTAATGGTCAGCACCAAAGCTCTTTTGGTTTTGGCCTTGTGATGAGTGGTCGAGTAGCTGGGTCAGTATTGTTTAAGCTCTTTTCAATATTCTTCTTTGTTCTTCACAGTAGCTTGTCAGCAATCTTCATCTCGAGCGAGTGGGCGACACGAGAGATAACGCGCGAGGGAGTGACAAATCCAGAAATAGTACACGTTCGATATATTAAAATTCTAACATGACTCCGACTTTTAAGGTCCAAACTGCAAATTTTTCACAACTCCATTGTCTCGCAATTCCTAGAAGAGACTAGAATACAAAGAAAATCAAACCAAATATAGAAAACTAACCAGAAAGCCACGGAGTCATAGAATGTTAATATATCGAACGAGGGCTATTCTCGTGTTACTCGCGCGTTACTATACGCGATATATGTTTCGTGGAAATTATTCGACATTAGATTCTCATACAAACACTGTAATTTCTCATGCGGTTGCCTACTTGTCAAGATGGCTTCCAAAACTTTGACAAGGCTTATTCAAAGCTACTTAATTTAAAGCTACACGTTGAAGGACTAACTCGAGTTGAAACAAGGACGTGTAGTATGTACGACATAAACATAGTCTTGTATGTATTTTATTAATGAAAGTATCATTATTTTCACTTATTTACAGCATGATTTATTATTATTTAATTCTTTATATTTTGGTAAATTATTAATCATATCTACTAGATTTATTTTGATTTTTATCTAAATCACATTTCTTTCAATTTTTTATATTTGACAGTATTTTTTAGTCTTCTAGCGAGTCAGTTATTTTACAAACTATTTACATGTCGTTTACGATGCCGCGGTTAACCTTTCAATAAATAACTTACTATTAGGAAAACCTGTCCTGTCCACACAACCCGTCCTAATTGATTTTGAAATAATTTTGATACAAAACTACTGTTATTTCCGATCCCGGTGTTTGAGTGTTATTATTACGTACGCAAATTTTAATAAAAACAAAATCAAAAAACATTAGTGAAACAAGCTTCCTGTTGGCCCGGATGCCGGACGTATTTCCGGTTGTCGCTTCTCCCCCTCATGATAAGTTACTTTTCGATTGGTCGAAGACAAGCGATAGCGCTCGGAAATACATCTGCGTTCGTGGGCTAACTTCTTGGTTATCAACCAGCTTTGAATTTCTGGCCCTGGTTTCAAATCGGCCGCTTCAAAGGATAAGAAATGGAACTGCGATATCATTTCCAACCCGTTAACGTTAACTTATTTTACACAGAAGTTCCCTTCAAAGGTCATTATCTTTTTTTAAAATACATCATAAGTAACTCTTTAGAATTGAATGTTGTAAACTTCAACGGATTCCAAGTGACTATCCCATCACTTACGGTACTTCGGTCAATCAAAAATATGGTTCTCCTTATTATCCTTGTATTTAAAGTTTGAAACTGAGAAATTGCCATATTTGGCGACTGCCAGTGTAGATATTAAAGTTGAGGATCTATTAAATACTTTAAACTAATTAAAAAACAAGTTTTTAAAGGACGGAAATATAAAAATGTGGCTATAAACCTGTAGAAAAGTTTTGCCGTTATTTAGATTGTTGAAATTGCCACATGATTGAGATACTCACCCTGGCACAATAATATTTGAAAAATTCCTAAATTTGTAGAAAATGTTTCTGGTAAAGAACAGTTTTATTCAAATTTAATTTCCTCCTTTTTAATTTCTTTTATTCAATTGTTCATCTATTCGCAATAATTTGTTCTCCTGTTGCATTAACTCTTGTCAAGCCCCTCTTGCTCTTGTCCAAGATGACCTTGTCCGCACTTAAGCCTGGTTTTAATATGTCAGGAAAATCCCAGACGATCGGGAATTTTACTATTTCCCGACCGTCCCAGATTTTGCTGACTAATGAAAACTCGAAATCGTAGATATTCCCGATCGTCTGGGATGATCGGGGATAAATCTGGAAAATAGGGAGCGTTTCTATCGGGGCGGTCCACGCATGTGCGATGAAAAGGCTAAACCGCGATACTTTGCCTTCAGGGCCGAGTTGTTCGAACGCCGGTTAGCGCTAACTCGGGGTTAAATTTTAACCCGAGTTTCTTTTTCTTTTTATTAAAAGCACTCTCCCGGATAATTTTCTCTATTTTTTTTAGCATATCCAATCATCAAATTGTAGGCAAAGAGAATTCAACTGAGCTCAACTGAATTGGCTTTTTAAGCCCTCATATCTGAGTTCAAAATTTGCACTAACCCGGCTTCGAAGAACCCGGCCCTGAATAGAGAGGAAACGTATGACATCACCTCACCATAGTAACAAAATTTGTACCTCTCAACCAATCAATCTGGCTCTCAACAATCTTTCGACAGAGGTGGCCATTTGCACAAACGAACGCTTGAAGGAAAGTATGGGCTACGGGTTCATTTCCTGGCTGCGATCATGCACAGGCCAGGAAAGTCATAAATGGCAATTTTTTCGTTTTGTTTCCGCCATTTTTGCAGGACCAAGGTTTGTTTAGTTCTTCGCAGCCTAGGCTTGTCACGTAACGGGTGAACGTTGCGTGACGAGCCTAAAAACGGCTGCGAAGGAGACTAATCTACGGTTTGTTGAGATCCAGAAATTTTGCTACCATAGCAAGGTGACGTAACGACGTCTCCTCTCCTCTGACAGGGAACGCGTTTAAGAAGCGTGACTTGGTGCTACATTTGTTGTGGCCATGCGATGCAAAGTTGACTAGTACGGAGTGTAGGTAAGGTTTTCCAATAGAATGCTCATCGCTCCCAAATGCGTTATTATTGCAGAAACTATGAGGGGAATGAGTACAGTCTTTTAGCGCAACGATTTCTGGAATCTTCTGGGTGGACAAGTATTACTTATGACTGGTTAATGGTCGTCTTAAATACCATCGACCAATCATAACTAACGCTTGTACACACAAACCATCCCAGAATTCACTGCACCCAAAGTTTGTACTCATTCTCCCTAGAGCATCTGAAGTGGGCAATTTTGTGTCGTCATCTTTACCCTTGGCGCTTGTTCTAAGGTGCTATATTTTCGGTTCATAACCAAGCTGGCAGGCACTGACAAGAAAAGGGATGAGGTGCCATTGACGCGCGAGAGGGCTAGGTGACTCCACCAGTTCTTGCATTAAGGTCTGCTTTATCCATAATCAGTTTCCTTTTCCTAGCACCTAGCAGTCTTGTAGAGACATCTTCAAGTTTTCACCTCGTTCACCGACTTCTTTGCGTGTTTAGAAGGTACTTTTGCTTGGTTTCTTGAGCTGACCACACATTTTAGGTAACTGGGGATAATGCTGACGATTTTTCTCTTCCGGGATAATCCTATCCACTTTCAGGTCACGGATCACCTTTTCCAAGCATTACCTTGGAATTATTGCTCTCCACGTTTTATTTGCTACCTGTTTATCGTATGACGAGTCGTTTGGGTCATTTCTAAGTTCTCCTCTCTCGATGACTCCTTAGAATGACCGGCAAAGCCATTTAAAGTCACAGTGCCCTTGTCGATCACTTCAACGGGTGGAAGTTCATTTTGCAGAGCATGTTTTTCATTTGATGGTTCAAAGCTGCTACTGAAAGGTAGTTTTTGTTCTTCAACCTCCAGTGAAGGCTCTTCCCTTGGATTTAAATGTTCGTGTTCTGTTGGAACAGGGGAGGTCGCTGGTGAAGCGCGAGGTGTTGGAAGAGGGGTGATTTGTGCTTGAACCACCTAGAACCCATGGAGCAGAAAATGATTATGGTTAGAAATATTCCACAGGTTTGTACCAGGCCTTTCGAGAAATTGACCCCTAAGAAACTGCTGCATTTGAACAGATTGTAGTGCGGGTTGAAGCCTTCTAATCAAAATATCTTGTTTCGTTGACTAATTCGGTTCTATTGTATTGGTTTTCGGGCCCGATTGAGACACTTTGGAAAAACGGGCACCAATGGTTTACTTCTTTTAATTCAATTTTAAAGACGTACTTGTCGTCGCTGTTAATGCCTATGGATAGAGCAGATAATATTTCACCCCACTCGGAGTGTGTTTTGTCAAAAACATCAACAAAAATTTCGCGTGTCTCAGATGCGAACAAGGTTGCAAAAATTTTCAAATTTTTCGCAAACGCCAAACCCCATTTTAATACTAGGTCTCACCAGGCCAGTCATGCGCAGAACGCAGGTTTACCCCTGATGTAATGTAGTTTAGCGGTTTTAGTGAAAACAAGGGTTTTGGGAGGGCTGCTCAGTCTCGCGGGCACATAACCTCAGTCATTGTTATTCAGGGATTTTCTGTACTGCAATCTCGTTCCCAGAGGCTGTGACCTTTTTGGTCAGAGATCCTCGTCGCTGACCAAAATGATCGCGGCCCTTGGAAACGAGATTGGATGTATTGCTGATCGCAGGTTATTAGTGTGCATGCGTGAAGACCATCAAGACAACAGCTGAGAAAAGAAAACGTCATAAATTAAAATAACCACTCGGGAAAATCTCTAAAAATATACGTGACTGAGTCGCAAATGTGAAACTCGATATCAGACCAGTCCTTGGCCTCTAACATGCACGCGTATTAAACAAATGACCGCCATTTAACTTTTCTATGAAATACATATAATGTTCAGCGTAATTATTTTAAGATTTACGGGCTGTCCAACTCAAAAGCCCAGTATGCGAATTATCAGTTCCTTAAAAAAAGATGACCTACGTATTTAGCATACAAGTTTTCGCTTCGGCCAGCGCAAGTTCTTCGTTTTTCTCCAACCAATGCCACGGCAGTTTCGCAGATACAGCGAAAAACATCATTAAAAAATTAACAATAAATAAACTTCAAGATTATGGGAAAAGGTGGACTATTGTTATCAAGAATCATTTAGTAGAGAACTTCAGCGACGCACTGAATATTGATGCGAGATCAGCTTATTGTAATTTCTAACCATTTCTGACTTAAATACACTGGCTTGCAGGTGCTCCTATTGAAAAACTGACATGCTTATGTTTAATTCTGTAGCGTCTTTGTTTTCGATGGAACCACACTTATCGGCATAAAAAAATATTTTACCACAACACTAGATGTGAGATTTCACAAAAAGAAAAAAATTACTACATTTTCTTTTAGATTGTGAGTGTTGTCCCAACCTTAGTTGAGTATAAAATTCTCGTAAAGCTTATTTTTTGACATGCATGGGCAATATCAAAAAGCTTCCAGTTCATTCGAAAATTAAAAGAATACATTATACATATTTTTTTAATTTTAAGACTGTCATTACGCGCAAAGAAACAAGTTCAAACTTCTCCCTTTTAATAACAACACATCTTCGTCGTATTCGGAGCAAAAAACACATGCAAGTCATTAAAGCTTGTCTTTAGAACTCCATTAGTTAATCCTAATCGACTTTAAAAAAAAACTGAGGCCTTTTTAAATTCAATAGGCGTGTTTCCCTTAGCAATAACTCAAAGCAGATAGGAAAATCCAAGCCAGAACTTTGTAACCTTACTGTAGCCTTAGGTTAAGAATAACATGTGTTAACACAACCTTCAAACGGGCTTTTTTTGATAATAAATTTAGCGGCGAATCCATCGAGTCCTATTAATCTTAAATTATTAACTAAGTAAAACTTGTGCACTACCTACCAGCTCATTCCTGCTTCCTGTCTTCTCTGTTAATGTGTTTCTTCGCGTGTTACTATTACTCGGCGCAAGTTCACGTTCTATTTCATCGTGACTATCGCTCTTGTTGTCGAACGAGGACATTCTAGAATGTCTCCGCTCTTCTTGGTCGGGTAAATCACAGGCGCTGTCCGACACCATGGGTACGACTTTGTTGTTGAACATTAATTTAGGCTTGTTAGAACCTTCTGTCAATTCGTTTGCGCTATTCGTACCATCACAAAGGGTGCTATTTTTATTCAAGTGTAGTATAGGCGTCGGCCCTTGAAAATCCATTTTATCCGCAGACTGGCTGCGATCTAGATTAGAGCTTGGGTCTATTGCACAAGGCGTGGATGAGTTCATTTTCGGAGGTCGCTGATGTTGTTGTCGCTGCCGAGCATCATCGCTGGACGGGGATGGACCCATTTTATAGCCCAGTTTTCGCATAGCTTTAGAGTTAAGATTTGCATATTGTATTGCTTTTAGAGATTCCAAAGGATCTGGCATAGCTATATTCTTCGTTTTTTCTTCGATAACGCCGCTAATTGAAACTATAACACCTGACATTACCGCTAGTCCCACCACCATGTATATTAAGTTGAGGAACTCTAAAACTATAGGAATTGCGTTATCATCAGAATAGCCTTTTTTCACATTTCCGGTCACAAAATCGCCAAACCCTATTGTTGTAAGAGTTACAAAGCAAAAATAGATGGCTTCAAAGTAGGTCCATTCTTCTAAACGGTGAAAACCAATTGCTGGAAAGACGACAATAGCTATGAGTAAAATAAAAGCAATGATTGCGGTCTTGATTTCAAGTTTCTCTGCTTCCCTGTTGTATACTCTCCTCTCGAAGTTTTTCACAGCAATTCTAATTTCCTCGGAGATGCTGTTTCCAACAGAACGGAGGGTTAATCCAGTCAAAGGAATTCCGAACAATGCATAAAATATACAAAAGAAGCGGCCCCAGAATGAAGCTGGTACAATATGTCCATAACCTGCGGAGAGAAACACATACAAAACCAAGCGTTACCAAGAAATAGAACATCAAGCGTTTACTGCACGACAAATCATATTTTCTACTCAAGCCATCCGTGGGCACCTTATTGTTACTAATTTGTCGTAAGGATTTTTATAACCTTTTTTGTCAAAAACGCGAGTAATTTATTATTGGAAGATGCGACTGTTGACTTTTCTACCATGATCACTCACCACGCGAGATGTCATAAAGCTGCGTTAAGCTCCTTCAAATATTTGTATGGAATCGACGTAAAGTTAAATACAAGTCCATTTTAAAGCCGACGAGGCTGTTATTAATTTGTTCAAACTATAAGCTCGTGTTTTGTCATCGCAATTTTTTCGCAAATACAACCATGATAAAAACTTAGTTGTCTGAGCACGCTTCACGTTACCAGTACAACTGCTAGCTAGAACTAAGACACGGTTTCTTACATCGTGGCCAAATTTCTTATTTGCTGATTATTATAAATTAGCATGGCAGCCTAGAAATACTTAACCCTGGCCTATCTTGTTTGTCTAAAACATTTGAGGGCTTTGTTGTGGCAAACTACCACATCGCGTCTTGTGGCAAGGTTGCGCCAGGCGGGTCAAATAAAAACAAGGACATCAAAAATATAAACTTTACACGTAGCTAAATATATGCACAATAAACCCCTTTTAGGCAAATGGCTGGAATATTTCATAAAGTCCGCCGCAAGCAAGATTTTTTCCCGTCTCCTTGTCCATGATTGACCTTTGAATAGTCTAGTAATTTGTTTCTTCGTTTTTTATCTCTCAGCGTAGGTTTTTTTAATACAAGTCGCGAGTGCGTAATGCGTAATGGTATAACCATGCATACAGACGATTACGCCGAGAGGAAATTGTGAACATCCGAGAAGACTAAAATAAGTCTGGCTTATGAGCTCGTATTTCGCGTCGTAGCCACATATTAAAGAATGGAATACGAGGGTGAAAAATTAAAATATCGGCAGACAAAAGATGGTTCTTAAGTTCTCTTGAGATGTTTATGCGCAGTCGACCAATTGTGGCATATTCAATTCCATTTTGTGAGGTGAATAAAAACCCTAATAACTAGTGTAAAAGAGACCACAGTTAAAAGCTACAACAAGTTAAAACTTTTTTCTTTGCCATGTTCGTACAAGCTTTTTGGAAGAGGCTTTTTGTTTGCCGCGTTTAAGGCCCAAAAATTTAAATATTAAACAACCATAACACACAGCTGCTTGCCCAGCGTTATAGCCAAAATCGACCGAATATGAAATCGACCATATGATGCCGACACAACTCCCTAAAAATTGTAGCTGTTCCCAATCGACGAATATTCGTTTCTTCTTGTAAACAATGCAATCAAACAACCCAGTACTTAACTAACCGCCGATTTTGGCTAAATTGCAAGTGATATGTGGTGAATAATCTACGTCTCTCTCACTCGGTATGTTGCTAAGGCAGATTAACGCTTAGCACGTTTTAAGCCAACTTTAGGGGGAGCGTGAAAATGCGCGCTTATCGAAGATCATTTATCCCAACAAAGTTGTAGCCCATGATCTCACTCACCAATGGTCGTCACTACATTTCCAGCGAAAACGAAGGCGTTCATAAAATGCCACTGTTGCTGAAACTCCGCAGTCTGCAAGTCGAAGCCAAGCTCTAATGCCTTCTTGAGCTTGCCAAGGAACTCTTTCATATCATGGTCTGAAATATTGTGTCTAGCCGTGAAATTTTCTTTGACCTTATTGAACTGAAGCTCTTCTCGTTTGTCCTTTTCATACTGAATTTCGATTGCTTGGAAAATGGCAGCTCCAACAAGAAGGTAGACGAGAAATAACACAATCCGTATAATCAGCTTCTTTGTGTTGAGACTTAATGCCATAATTAAGCCAAAGTAACATAGGGAAAGAAAGTTAGTTCAGCCATAGATGCGATTTTCCATAGCGGTTTTGTTATCACTGGCTGGCCGCGTGTACCAATAGCGACCCAAGCGCCCCGGACGAAAACATATCACTGAGAATTAAGCGACACTAGATCTCTCTCTCTAAGGCTCGGTTGTTTGGTTGGTAGGCTTGACAATATGTCTTGAATTGCATGGTACGTTACGAGAATCAACACCTGTTCAACAGGGCATGCGCAAAGGGTGTCTTTCATAGACCTTTTCCAGTAGACCTTCTTGGATCTTCATTAAAGTTGCTTCGCTAATTACAGCACGTTTAGCAGCGTAACCGTTTAATCAAACGCTCTTCCGCGAGACCCTGTACACTTAAACTCGCTTCATTCTCTTATCTTTGCGCGTATTGAGGAATATTTTTGAGAGAAATAGATCGTTAAAGGGAGGAACCTTTCCAATCGTTTTCTCATGAAAATTGTGTTTATCAAAAGCCTTTGTGACGTCAGTTCCATTTTGTTATGAATATTACGCCAAGGACGGTGGATCTCGATAGAACATTTTTCATGTTTCCGTTGTGAGACTCGCTCTCTCTTATCACAACGAACTTTGCATAACAAACGGCGATAAACCGGCAAGCATATCTCGCTCGCCCTCTTGGGCGGGATACAGAAATAGCGGGAGATTTGGGCGAAAAGTTTTGTTTAAATGCACAATGAAAAATTAATTTTCGTTGAAAAAATGGGCGAACGGTAATACATGTTTTGGGCAATGACTTTTTGGATTGCTATCAGTCTATCGTTCATAATGGCTTGCCTTCATCGAAGCTGAAGATGAGTAATAAAGAAGGAATTAGCGGGATAAACCGTCACCGCATGTGTTTCTTTTCTATTTATTGAAATTCAGGGAGTTTTCCAGTGAAAATAATATCGGGGGAAAGGAACGTTGTGTTTACCATACGCTTGAGATAAATGAAATGAGTTCACATGCTTGCTTTAAACGGCGGAGACAGAATGAATAGTAATGACGTTAAGAGAGTCAGTCAAACGGTTCAAGAGTAAGACAGGATCGACGGAAAGTGAGAAGTGGTTTACATAATTTATATTCTTCGAATGTTTTTTAACAATTCGCTGCTTATGACTCCAACATGGCAATTTTCGTTTCACAAACTCAGGGTGTGTCCTTGGCCGCAATAATCGTCGCCATCTATTCACTATATTCAAACTGCAAACCTACAGCACTTGTATTTTGCTAGACATCTCTCAGACGTATGACAGGGTATGAAGACGTTGCCATGATTAAAAAAATTGTGTGCGCTTTCTAATGCTTCTGAAAAAGCGGCACCTTTTTTTCTTTGCGAGAACCACTTTGCAACAACAACATCCCAAGGTTACCATGGCAAACTAACGCAAACGATGTAATTTTGTTTTCCAATAAATGGTGGCAGCCAACATGTCAACTTCAAATTGATCTGATAAAATGTTATTACCAGCTGTGGTAAATTAAACATGCAAATCATTTAATGTTCTTTCATTTCTATTCAGGGCAGTGTAACTTATATATTTCTTTCAAGCATTAGCAGAAAAAAAAGAATTTCTTGGCAATTTTTTGGCTTCTTTGTGAGAGTAAACATTACTCATAAATTTTTTTTCGTCCCTGTTTTTTTCGACGGGAGTATAAATTTACAAACATTCTAAATTACAATTTTAAATTCCAAGTTGCTGTGAGGCAGTCATTCTCAGCCTTGTAGTAATAGAGTGAGAAAAGTGTAGTAATTAACGCTCCAATATGTTTATCACTTGCAATGACTGAATAGTTTAATCTACAAATAAAAACTCAGTTCAATTCTTCTTATCCAAGTGCGACCGTGCTGCTCCAAATCTTCATAATGGCGGTTTAATGTGATAATTAATAAGAAACTGACTGAGAGAAAAGTCATATGGAGTTGCAGGGCTTTTAGAGCTTGTCAACAAAAAGCAACCAGTTACGTTCTCTATGCCGTTAACGACCTCTTCGTCCCTTTATAACGCTATGTCCAAATTTCGGTTAAATTTTAGAATTGTCGTTGCCGTGTCAATAATATTGATCAGAAGTAAAAAAAACGTGGGACTTATTTTATTGCCTACTTATATGCAACTTATATGCGATCGATTACTTATTTCTCAGAAATAAGAGCAAAAATTACAATCTCTGCTGTATAGGTGTTTAGAAACTTAAAGTAGTGTTTCTCTAATTTGCGGCACTAAACTGGTTTTCTCTTAACATGTTTTCGATTATACATTTCCCGCTTTATTAGCTTCTTTAAATAACAAATTAATAAATGCAAAGAAACCGTAAAGCATCAAAAACTATGACTAACATTAAAAGCACCGTAAAACTAAGCAAGGAGTTTGCTGGGGAAAAAACAAACTATTACTAAAATCGAAACCTCAGCAACAGGAAACTTACTTAAAACAGGAACTTACAACGAATATAACTTAAATATTTTCTAACCGTTTCTAAAATATCTACAGCAAGAAACCAACTTTGCAAAGGTCGCAAAGCTGTAGTACAACAAAAAATAATTTTCACAAGAAGCTGAACCGTGTTCGTTCGCTCAGTTGTAATCAGCTCTGATCCGCGAGTATGATCATGAGCTAATTTTCACTAGCAATGCAGCATAAGAGGGTAACAACAGTGTGTACTTCATTGCGTAGATGTAAGCACAAGCATAGAGTCACAATCATTTCGGTATACTTGTCTTGCCAGCAAGGTAAGTTAGTATATATCAAACGTAAGTGCAAGGATCAAACTTTTCCTTGACTTAAGACATTATGCTTGCTTCTATAATGAAAACCTACTTTACAGGGGGGTTCTGTTTTCTGTTGCCCGGTGCTGTTAATTTGTGCTCTCATGTTCTCACATAGAAGAAAAAGGCCTAGAAGTCGTTAACCTTCATGAGTGCATCCAAAGAAATGACCCATTAACAAGAAACGCCCAGAGGTGATACATTCATGTCGTGAAAGCTGTCTTTCATTTCGGCCGAGGCGAAGAGAGATCAATAGCCTGCAGGTAAGCCAAACGAGGCATTCGTACAAAACGATGTAAGACAATCATCCAAGAGGTTGCTTCAGTAACCTTAAGTGGGAGGTATATCTGACGACATGATCACGAATTGATTTTAAATGGATCCACACCTTCAGATAAGGGTGGGTATTGGTCATCCAGACCCTGAGAAAACGGGAGGGGGGGAGGGTCGGTCTCAAAAAAATTTTTTCGGTCCTTCGGGTCTCAGTCTGGTCTAAACATAAGGGGGTGGCCGAGCCCCCGGGCCCCCGGGCCCCCGGGTCCCCGGGCCCCTCCCCTGGATCCGCCATTCGATCAGTAAGTGTAACAAGTTAGATAAAATTGACTTCTTTCGAACAGTAACTCACTACAGCTAACTAATGTATGATTAATAAAGGCATCAGTCGTTGCGCTAAATTTACTTCACGTTTTTTATATATGTCAACAGTAGATTGAAGACTTCTTTACTCCTATTGCATTCTGTGTTTTCTTCTTCAAAACAGGATAGACTGACCACAACCTTTTTATATTATATTTTCTCAGCACTTATGGGAAGGAAAGAGAGTCGAGAGGAAGGCAGAAGGGTTACCTGCGTTCCACTGACACAGGGAAATATTGTTTGTGGGTTTAGGAGATTTTAGGAATGAATGGATCGCTAGACACAGACGGGAACAAAAAATGCAAGTCACTTTTACATGCAAGTTTGTTATCTATTTTCTTATTGTTGTGTACGCTTTAACTTGAGTCACATTATTTTTAATGTTTCCTTTTTTAGCACTCACTATGGAGACGCCTGCGTTCAATTTTGGATACGATTCTGAGTGATGACAAATTCTAGAAACCATTATGAATTTCGTTCCCACGTTCGCGTCCTTTTAACCGCGCAAATTCAATTATAAATATGACATACTTTAAATTGTCAATACATATATTAAATGATTTTGAATGTTAATCCATCTGATGACGGTCATGATGCTGTTGCTGATTATAATTTGGAAGACGATGGCTTTACTAACGTATGATGAAATGTCTCTTTAGTATATGGCAAACAGTCGAGCCCTGCTTTACAGCGGGACACCCGCTTGATACTACAACTCGATCGTTATCTCGGTGGACAGTTTGCTTTGTCTTCTGGGCAAAAAGCCTTGACATTTTCTCCAGCTCAATTCAACCCGCCTAAGACGAACATCCCGTTAATACGGACACCTTCTATGGCCAACTCAATGTCCGTATCAGCAGGATTTGACTATTATATTTTTCATCTTTCTTACATCACATAAGACACTTTAGTAATAAGATATGCTTCGTTATTTACACGTAAACGTAAATTGATCACGTATTCTATAACCGAGACCAATCATGCAGTACAAGCTGCTACAAGACCATAATTAAAGCCGCAGTGTTTGCTGGTTGTCAGTGACGGTTGTCAGCTCATCGTTATTTTTTTACCTTGAATGACATTAAATGGAACGCATTAAAGACATATTTCTTTTTTAATCACCTGACGTAATTTGCAAATTTGCTGAGTAAGTAGCCAACAGCATTTATAAGATTTAATAAGCGATAGAATTATGAGCGATTGACGTCTTCTGCGACCCACGTCAAAGTTTCATAATTTCAGCGAATTGATTTCAATTTGGATAAAAATGATATCGGCTTTTTTAATTTACTTTTTTACTTGCGTGCTGGACTGATACACCTGATATAAGTAGTAAATAGAAGTAAACACGAGTCACGTACGGGCTGCTAAGCACGCAACATTAGACGTGTTGGAATCTGCCACTAGGCGCAGAAAGGAAAAGTGGTGGATGACAAATAGCGGTATCTCATTATTTTATTACAATACGTGTCCTGTGTTGTGTGAATCTCCTTTTTACCTAAGACAGGAGTATATGACCTGAAGTGTGGACTAGATAAAAAGTTATGAACGCTCAAAAAATGTTTCTTTTCATTTCCGTTAAAATTTGCACCTGTAAGAAATATAAAAGATAGACTGACATCGTGACAGTATAAACTTCGGCGTTCCGTAGACTTAGTTTCCGAATATTACACTCTTATGAACAGACAGCATACCAGTTGCTGTTTCTAAAAAGATGTATTTAACCAGAATGAGAATTTCTGATGAGAAATACAAGACCGTGAGAAGAGAGTTAGGTAGTGGACTGGAAATGAGGAAGAAGAGGCACCCCTGAGTAATTTATATTTCATAAACTTTTTCTTCTTCTCATCATGTATTTTCACTTTGTTCATAACACACCTTGTTTAACCTTATAAATTTTTACATAACCATTGTTTCCAATTTCCTTTTGGTATTGCACTCGTCCCAAAAGAAATTGGGGAACATGGATAAGCCGTCAAAGAGGGTCTTAATGGGGTTAACCGATAGGCGTAAAACGGCCAAAAATTTAGTCGATAGCCGTAAAAATTGAAAAATTTTAACCGTTAACCGTAAATAGGGAAACAAAGAGTTAACCGTAAACTTGTTCCCTAGATTTGTTAATTTTCAGGAAGGTGCTAAACTCACTTATGGTTGCGTTATTTATTTCCCGGCTACTTTGACTCCGTACGCACGTTAGGCCAAGCACCTTTTAGTTGTGACCTAGACCTAAACTCCACTTCCGCCGCTCTCTCGGGGAACGAATTGTTTCCATAGTGAAAATCTGGCTTCTTGCTGGGGATCAAAATTTGCGATTTTCAGGAGGTGGTTGCCTCCGGCGAAATACTAGTGAAAGAACACCTAGAGATGTCACTGTTTGTAAAACACGTTGCTGATAAACAACAATTCCCTGCTTTTCTCTGACGCTAAGGTAGACATTGCCATGCCTAGTCCCTGTTCGGCGTCGTCCCACGCAATCTCGGTGAAGGCATTTCGGTGGCGTATCTGAGAAAAAACTCGCTCGGACCACGTGACCCGAAACGCATTAACCGCGCGGAATAATGAGGCCTACGGACAAGGCAACGGCAGACAGTCGTTCCGAACAGTCGGTCGCTATCATTAAAAACACTGGACACGGTGATTTTGTTATTGACCGTTTTCACGCTAGGTCTTGAAATGGAATATCCGTCTGAGACTAGCCTGTGTACAGTCGCACTCTCACCACACACACCCCTTCTCCGATTTTTTCTGAGGGGAGGGGGTGGCTGTACACAGACTATCTGCAACGGATAATCCCGTCTTCAAACTGTCCGTTGAAATTGACGGATAAAGTCAGGCGGATTGTTCATTCAAAATTAAAGCTATTCCATTTTCAAATAAAGAAGTATTACCTATCTGACGCGAATCATCAAACGGATAACCCGTCTCACACGAATAATCCGTCTCTAGTGTGAAAAAGGACATTTCTGTTATAATGAATGTCGCGCCCCGGCCTTGAGTTGGGCGTTTGCGTGTGCGCTTTTGCTTTTTCATGAAGATTATTTTTATATTGACTATCGGACATTTCTATGTATGAAATAATATTAGAAATGAAATACGTTATAAAAAGTATGATCTATCAAATGTTAAAATTTTTCAAAAGAATAGCTTGTTTCATCCCGAGATGATCCGAAGACCTTCATTTTGACTTAAAGATACAAAAAATACAGGTTAATTAATATTTAACTTTTTGAAACAAAAGAAGTTAATTTTTAACTTTTTTGTTAACCGTAACTGAAAAAAACTAACCGATAGCCGTAAACGAGCCAAAATTTTAGCCGATAACCGTAAATCCCACCACCCCATTGAGACCCTCGTCAAAGCTTTAAATATAAATTGACCCTGAGGACCGTGGGCCTATGGAACTAACGGATCAGCTACAGGTAGTCGTAAAAGAATAAATACATTGATCACGACAGCCTATATTTTTTTCCCAAAAGGAAATGGCGTAAACTATTTGATTTTACAAACGGATTTTACGGTTGCTATATACAATAGACCATTTTGGATATATTAAAATTCATACTTGGCTCCTCGGCTTGGGGGAGAAAACAAAAGAAATGTATTATTCATTGATGAATTAGTACTCAGCGTGAAATCTTAGTACTCAGCGTGATATCCAAAAAGCCTTAATAGTCTTTAAATCTCTTAATGGCCTTGCTCCTGAGTACCTAAGCTCGAAATTTATTGCTCGATCCAAAACCACTTCATACACTCTTCGAGATTCTGTAAATAAATTAACTATTCCACAGCCACGCACTAATTATCTCCGTAATAGTTTTCGCTACAGTGGTGCTGTTCTGTGGAATAGTCTTCCTGAAATTTTAGGCAAGCAGAATCCCTAAGTAATTTTAAGTCACTTTTGCACAGCTATTATAATATCAAGTAAGGCGCGTTATTCATGGAAAACAGGCTTTTTTTTTTCGTATATACTTGATTGAATAATTTTAATATTCTATTTAGCAAAACCCAGTAAATTTATTTAAGGTTTTTTAAATTTTTATATTTCATGCCTGATGAATCTGTACAACCGTGGATAAATAAAGATTACTTACTTACTTACTTTCTTATTTGTGATACTTCTGAAAAACATGACCAGAAGTACAACAACCACCTGCTGATCAGCTGAGCCGTAAGCAGAACCAACTAGCCAAACGATTGTTCACCTAGCCGTCATACGGAGGTTAACCTTGAGATATGATGACTGATAAAACCTTAAGCTTTGATACAGCCAGACCGCATTTATTCATTTATAAAAATTGCAATTATTCCATGTTAGGGCTTCCAAAAACACTTTGCCCTTTCATAGTTTGTTCTTATAGGATGCCTTAGTACAATAACCCTGTTTATTCATTGGGCACCGAGTTTGACAGCCAATCAGAGCGCATGATTATACATCATTAGCATTAGATCGAGTGTAGCCAATCAGAACAATCAGGGAGCATTACAAAAGGCACGATATTGTAGCAGATGGATGGTCTAAAGAGCAAAATAGAGAGGAGAAGTGTGACGCCATGTTACCATGGTAGCAAAATTTCTTGCTTTTAACAATCTTTCTTGACATTTCATTGTCGAACGATGGAAGACAATGGGCCACCGTCGTGTTCCTAAGTGCAATCATGCAAAGCAAAGTCATAAATATTATTGTTTTCGTTTTTTTCTGCCATATTTGCAAGACCAAGGCTCGTTGAGATCCAGAAATTTTGCTACTATGGCAACGTGACGTAACGACTTCTCCACTGTATTACCAGTGTGTCACGTCATGGGTCATAAGTATCAATAAGCACTGTCAATTACATAATTACCCGCTGGTGTCATGGTAACGATATCTTCAATATCAAGGTCATCAACCCACAATTAAAGTAAAACAGATCAGTAACGACCTTAACCTTTCTAGTTTCCTTATGGTATAGAAATAAGAAGTACGCAAACTAACATAATAAGGCTATAACGCTTCTTCCTAAAAAAACAACACGGTTCCTATATTTCAAAGCCGTGTCTCCGCATACATGTCCTCCTCGATTTCGAAAAGAATCTGCTCATCTTCACCCCTTGCCATTTCTCTTCTCAGTTTTAAATCCATGATTTCCTCAAAAAGATGTTCGAATTGTTCCGTTAGCAGGAAACGTTCATTCTGCATAGCTGTTAACTCGCACTTTATCCACTGTATACTATGCCCAATATTACGAATTCTTTCTTTCTTAGCCGGCGGTGTATCCTGGACTGTTGCCATCTTGCCGCCATTAACGTCGTTGATATTTGCAGATGAATTCTCTCTTTGCTTTTCCTTGTCAGTTGTGGATGAGAAGATTCCATTGCAGGCACTTGTCATAGACACTGTCTTTGCGTCTTCGTTTTTCTTGACAATGATGTGAGGATCTGTAGGTTTTTCAAGCTGAGAATCTTGTTTCCCAACTGCTTGCTGTGGTAGTTGTTTCGTTGTTGAAACAGTTGGAATCTTAGCATCAGAAAATTCAATGCAACAGTCTATTTCCGGTACTGGAGTAGAGAGGGGACCACCTTCTGGAGTGAAGTCTTGAAACGGTAGTTTCTCCCCAACGATGTTATTGTTTATATTGCTC
Source organism: Porites lutea (assembly GCF_958299795.1). Classification (NCBI taxonomy): domain Eukaryota; kingdom Metazoa; phylum Cnidaria; class Anthozoa; order Scleractinia; family Poritidae; genus Porites; species Porites lutea. Next base: position 39,735,232 of record NC_133202.1, read on the forward strand.
GCACGCTTCATGGCATTTTTGGTGGCCGAAAAGGTAAAAGGATTGTTGTTAACGTTCCTTGTGGTATTGTCATTAAAATGATGAACGTAACCATCAGAAAATCTGTATTCTTCCTTATCTAACGCTTGTTCTTGTGACGTGGGAACCGCGATAGCCATTTCAGTTTCGACACTGTAATAGTGAATATAACTGGGTTACTTGAAAATAAACGATTTTTAAAGGTTTTCCATACCAGGAAAAATGCCAATAATATTTCCTACGTCGCGTTGTTGTTTGTTCGTTGAGGATCACCGTTGTGTTCACAAGTGGTTAATCAACAGCCTAATGAACGTCTTTCCGGTAGGACCGGCTACTATGTACTAATAATCCTGTTATTGTTGTCATCGCTGACAATTCATTATATGACATTTTGGAATGCACGCGATTTGTGAACGATGACTGTTAATATCAAATTCTCAAGTCACGCTAATAGAGGCGGACGGCCACCTGTTATTATCAAAATAAAACATGATTGTTTTTAGAAAGGTGCGAGTCACTTGAAATGGCTTAAGAAAGTCATATAACGTGAAAACGAAATTGAGCAGAATTCTCTCTTTACCAAAAAGCGGGTTAATTGTCGAATCTGTGCGAGCAACCAGGATCATAGGTTGCCTAACGGCCCTAACCCCACGTGGTGTACGTGTGTACTGGACTGCATTACTAAACCCTTGACATAATTAGCGGTAAATCTATACGCATGTATAAGTTTTCATCGCTGCATAGGTGGGGTGTAGACTACGAGTACCCTCAAGGATAATAGAGCGAGCAAAACGCGAGCGCGCGTGAAAATCACTCAACACTCATTTTTCTCTCTCCGTGGTGTGTTATACGGGTCTCTTTTAAGACTTGGTGTAAAAGTAATTTAAGCTCCAAAAGTCACTCGTTGTTTTATTTATCTCATTTACTCATTCGTTTCCATTTGCGTGTTTTGTTTAGCGCGTTCAGCCTCATAGCTGTTCGTTGGTTTTTTGTAAATCAGGATTATTCAAACTACAAAAATAAAGTTCCCCTATGTGTTTTTCGGTCAGTGGCATTTCTCCCACTCGCGCGGGGCTTGGGGCAAAGTACAAAGAATCAAGATGGCGTCTACTGAACACCACACAGCTTTTACCTGACTCTAACTTAGTTTGTGGCTCAATGTTTAGAAGATGTACGTGTTCAGTGTATACTTCACCTGTTTATTTGTTTTTATTTTTTCATATAAGAAAATTTCAGCGGAGCAAGACCGAGTGTTTGACCAGTTTCAACGGCCGAATGTTACAAATGTTGTGTTGATTGGTGCCACGGGTGACTTGGCGAAGAAATATTTATGGAATGGCTTTTTCAAACTGTTTAGACAGGAAAGGACAGAAAAAAACACTTTTAGATTCTACGCTGCCGCTCGTGACGACATTACCATTGGTAAAAGGAAGATTGATACCATCTTAGATGACTGTTTAAAATGCCTTGCGAACGACTCTAGCTGTGCTGACGAGAAGAGTGCTTTTGTCAGTGTCACGCAATATCATCGTTTAAAAGCAGAAAACGACTACAAGTCTTTGTGCCTTATGCTCTCAGAAAATGTGAGCCCAGACGAGAGGGAAACAGGTCGTTTGTTCTATTTGTCAGTGCCGCCATTTGCATACTCGCAGATTGCACAGAGAATCCACTCTTTTTGCCGCCATGGAGATAAGCACACCTGGACTCGACTTGTTCTAGAAAAACCTTTCGGTTCGGACTTAAAATCTGCCCAGGAGCTGGCTAAAAATCTGTCCAATTATTTCAATGAAAATGAAATATATCGCATTGATCACTATCTGGGGAAAACAGGAGTGATGCAGATCTTGGATTTTCGCTTTGACAACCATGAACAGTATAAAGATGTTTGGAATAGAGATCACATTGAGAGAGTGGAGATTGTTTTGAAGGAAAGGAGCGACTGCAAAGGAAGAACAAACTTTTATGACAGCTACGGTGTCATCCGTGATGTCATGCAAAATCACATGACTGAACTCATTGTTATGGTTGCTATGGAGATACCAAACAGTCTTAGTAACAAAACAAGCATTATGCAAAACAAGCTAAGGCTTTTAAAAGAAATCAAGCCAATGAATAGATGGAGTGCAGTTACTGGTCAGTATAAAGAGTACAATAAGCACTGCCATCTTGACAAAGGGCAAGATGAAACAGTCGCCCCTCACAGCCGAAGCAACACACCTACTTTTTCTTCTGTGTCTGTCTTCATAAATAATGCACGCTGGCATGGTGTGCCTTTTGTGTTGGTGTCTGGAAAGCAGCTTGATGAGAGAACAGCTTATGTACGGGTAGTATTCAAAAGCAATATCCATAAAGTACACTCTGCTTCAAGTGAGGCTGAAAAATGTGACGTCAGACAGATTGTGTTCCATATTCAAGGAGAGCACATCCAAAAACCAGCAATTCTTATTTCAGGAATTCTTCCCAAACCTGTATCTTTTCAGCCACTGAAAGCTCCAGAGAAGAAACCTGTAGTCCTTTTTGGTTGTTCAATGGATGATTTTTATGCTTTAAATCAGAAAAACGCTGTTGATGCTTACACAACTCTTATATCAGCTGTCTATCATGAACAGCAAAACTTATTTGTTGGAACAGAAGACCTTTTGACTTCCTGGAAAGTCTGGACACATTTGCTAGATAGTTTGAACAATACAATTCCCCAACAATATGTCCCGGAAAACTTGGAAGTGCTAGAATTTACTACGCTGGGTGAACGGCTTGAGTTTTCATGGAAAAATGACAAGCGAACTTGTAATAATGATGGAATCTGTAAGTCAGCTGGGAAGACAATTGACCATTACAAACCTGAGTTGTTTAGAAATAATCACCTAGAAACTGGAACATGCTTGAAGGTTATAAAGAATCTAGCCATCAGTATAACTGAACATGCCCTTAGAGCTGTTTCAATGAGTGGAATATTTCACTTAGCTTTACCAGGAGGTACCTCTCCTGTAATGTTGTTTGAATCTCTGGCTTTCAGTGTCAAGGAATTTCCATGGCAACACACCCATATATGGCTAGTGGATGAACGATGTGTCCCACCAACCAGCAAGGATTCAAATTTTAATTTGATTTATGAGAAACTCTTCAAACATATTCCTGTTTCTCCTTTCAATATTCACCCAATGTATGTCATGTTGAAGAGTGGATTATGTGACGTAAACGACAATGGTGCTGAACACTATGAGGCAGAATTGAGGAGGTCTGTAGCCAACGGCCAGTTAGATTTTGTGGTTCTCGGTATTGGCTCAGATGGACATACAGCTTCTTTGTTTCCACATCAGACAGTTCTTAATAAAACTGACAAATGGATCAGTTTAACAGAAACTGGCTATGACCACGGGGTAAATCAGAGAATGACCATGACCTTGAGCTTACTTAACAAAGCTAAAACAATAGCTGTTCTTGTCGTGGGTAATAAAAAGCAGAATGTAGTTAAGGAAATATCAAGCGGTGAAGTCGATATATGGAATTACCCAGTAACTGGAATTCACCCGGATACAGGAGACGTGACTTGGTATATTGATAATGAAGCCTTAGGCTTGCAGTAGATCCAAAGTATTAACCCTTGTACCTTCAAAGCCTTGGTCCAAGTTGTAAAATATTAGAAAACTATGTACTCGAGATGTTTTAATTTTTTATGTGGGTAAAACATGAGTCATGATAAAAGGTTTCAGTCTCTGGTTTTGTTTTTGTTGTTGTTGTTGTTGTTGTTTTCGGCTTACAATTGTTATTGTCTGGCTTGTGAAGAAAATTACAAAGGGAGGGAAAGTTGTACCATACTTGTTATTTTTTCCTTATAATCTCCAATTAACCGCTGCATTCTTCCAATCTCTAATAATAATCGCAAATACAAGTATAATTCATAATATTGAAAATAACTGATCTACAAATAAATGGATCAATATTTCTAAAAGGAAACACCATTTTTAACTGATGTCTACGTCTTTAAAGAAGTTATATGTGACAATGATTATATCAAGGCACAAGAAAACATAACATGACATTTATTTTCAACTTCATTAGCTTAACAAATTTCTTAAAGTATTTGGAATCTAAGTAAAGTACAGTACATCTCCCAACTTCAATATGAAGTCAATAACTACCTAAACGAAATTTATTATTTATTTTAATACAAGAAATCATTTTATTCTGTTATTTAATAATCCCCGATGTTTCCATGTAACACTGTCTAAAGAGATGAGTATCCCAGCCACAAACTTGGGGGAGAAAAAAACTTAAAATTATTGTGGTAGGGAACAAGAATAGAGAGGGTGTAAAAAGGATATAAAATTTATCCCGTTCTTCTCCACCCTGGTTTTGTGGCTGATGATATGCCTCAGCACCCAGATCATCTGGGTCCACTTAAGCTTAAGCTTATACACTGAGAAACCTTGAAGGTTCTGTTTCCCTGTTCAACTCAAAGCAAAGCCCATTTGGTCATGTTTTGAACCATTTGATAATCGTTAGTAAAACAAAAAAAGCGAATTCAGAATACTTTTAATCAGAGGAGTCCATACAAAAAGAAGATTATTAGAATTCTAAAAGATCACCGCACGATGAATCTAAGCAACCCTCAGAGGCGGAAGCCAAAAGTAACTTCTTCAATACGCAAGCGCCAAGTTACAGCACATCATAGACTGTTCACAGTCCCCTATTTTTTCGTGAGATCGTTTAGATATACCACGTCTTACCGTCACGGCTATCTTGATTTTCAAATGTACCGAGGGGGCTCTAGTTTTTTCAGTGAATGGATAAAATTCAATTAAAGTTTAACATTGAGGCATAGACGATAGAGACTTTTAGATTCTAAGAAAAGTATGACTACAAGTGACTAGGAGATTTTCTCAATAGTAATTACTAAGTAGTGTACGCGCGTGGGTCACACGCGTAAGCCAGCGTCATTTTGGCGGGAAAACGTGGTAGCCGTCGGCGCAAATGTCGTGGTGGCGAAACAAGATATTATAACAATGCTGACTTTTCTGGCGAAAAATGGTAAAATGAAGCTTTCCAGGGAGTCTATATTTTGAGAAGACGTGAAAAAACTAAGTCAAATCTCTTACTCGTAGTCGTCCTCGTCCTTGAATCTAAAGGTCTCTAATACTTTACAGAACGCAACATGATGGTACATAACAACTTTACTCAAGTATCGATGTGTCAGATAAATTAATACAGCCGTTCTCTTTGTCCATACAGTCTCCAGTGGTCTGATAATGTCAAGAGGGAAAGGAGATTCAAGAAAGGAAAGTCTTTGGAGTATTCTTACACAGCCATTAAGGTTTAAAAAAGATCAAAGGAAGTCTGGTGCGAAAAAATAATTCCTCTAAATTCTACGGTTATATAGGGATGAAGAAAATTATTAATAAGTACTGTAAATCCTCTTTTAAGCTCCCCCTCTCAAATTAACCCCCCTACTCTAATAAGCCCCCCTTTTCAGAGGAGGAAAGTTAATAAGCACCTTTCTCCGTATCAAGCACTCCCTCCCCCTTCCGCTCCCCTCCATCCCTATTCTTCAAAAACAATTAACGTGGACTGATCAGTTGTGGTTCAAGTTGGTCTTCAGCCGCCTGACCTCCAATTTCATCTGCTTAACTTTTTCAACTTAACGCTCTAGTTCTTTGTAGAGAATTTTCACCATTTTCTTATGGTTAGAAAACTACAAAAGGGGTATAACGCCCGAGGACCACCAGTCTTTCCTCGAGAAACCTTGCTCCCGTTGATGCGTTTCACTAAATTAAATAAGGGCCCTCCTCTGTCACCCCCCCCCCCCCCCTCAAAAGTGCTTCTAAAAAAATTAGGCCCCCCCCAGGGGGCTTAATAGAGGATTTACGGTATGCTTCATCACTGTGTTTCAATATAGAGTCCTTTTTCTCTGTCTACCAAGGCTCTGCTCTAAGGAAAATATTTTCTGAAATCCAAAGTTCTAATTCAGCCTTTTGAAAGCCAAGGTGCTAAGCATATGGGTCGTCTCTCAAAAAAACACAGATTTCCTGGTTGAACCAGGGTCAGAAAAGGGCTCACTATACAGTGCTGGATCCAGACTTTTCCAGACCTTGAGATGGCGGAGGGGGGGCTGCCATCGAGGACCCTTAGATAAGGGAGGGGGGCGATCTCCAAAAAAATTTTTTCAACCCTTCGGGCCTCAGTTTGGTCTAAGGAGGGGTCGGGCCCCTGGTCTACTCCCCTGGATCCGCCACTGGATAAAGCAGTTTTCTCCTTGTTTCTTCACTAATTTCTACTTTTCCAAGACAACCATGAAATAAAACCGCTGATAACATACAACAGTACAGTTTTCACCAGCTCATCCGCACTCTCCCTACCATAAAACGACTGCCCCGCTAAAACTGCTAACACGACAAAAGAGCAACCACCACAAAACGTACCAAAACATATGAAGATGTGTTTTATGCACCGTCCACTGCATTGCAAATCTTCTAATTTAAAAATCTGGTAGAGTATAAAGGTTAACGCGAGGACGAAAATACAGGCCATCAAACAAACGGCTAGTCCCCATACTGGATTAATCATAATTCCGATCACCAGCCAACAAAAATGGTAAACAGTTAGGGTTACAGAAAATCTTATGACAGCTTTTATACACGCGTTACATGAGTTACATTCACAACATGGGCATTTTTCGAGGCACGTTAATACTATACCTTCTAAAATTAGCGGGCCGAGCGTTATATAAATGTCCTTCGGAGCATTTCCTAATATGGAAAATCTAAACACAAATACTAATATCACAATCTCAATGTAAAATAATACATGGAATAAACAGACAACAGAGCTTATGATGCCGTTTTCTCCTGAGTCTGGAGACGCGCCTGATTGCGGAGTTTCTGAAGGGGAGTTTAATGTACTTAGTTCGGTCTCCGCGGTTGAAGCCTGGGAACGTCGTACACGAACACATTTACACCAGCAATAGAGAGACTCATTATTTTCTCCTTTTAACACACCTATAATAACCTCGGCTATAAAAGGACCAGCCCAGAATGAAAATAAAAAAGCACACCATAAAATTGCTGTTATGTAGGAACTTCGCCGGGGTCCGGTAGCCATTATGTCTGTTTCATGTCCCTCTATAACGCACTCTACTGTGTTTAGTCTTGGATCCCTTATTTCTGGACGCACGGCCAGATCTTGAAGCTAAGGTGAAGAAACAAGTTTAAATTAGTTGAATAATAGCATTAAGGTCGTATTCCAGGCTATTCCTGTAATGTTTTATCGGAACATTCGTGTCAGTAATATAATAAAACCGGAACTGGTTGAACAAGCTCTTTTTAGCACCTATACGGCTCTGATGAATTTGAATTGATACACGTTTGCCAGTTTTAAATGTAAAACTTTTAAACAAAAAACATGAAACAACCAATATAACATCGGTGAACAATCCATGCTGGCCCTGGAAGAAATAACCAAAACTGAGCTTTGCAAGTTACATATTTGTAGTAAAGGAGCTATACGACTTTTTCTTTTTGTTAAATTGAAAAAGATCTGTCGACAGCCCCCAAAATGATCCCCATTTCTCTTCACGTTGACCCCAAAATGATCCCCATTTAATTTTAGGAATGGAATAATATCCTAGAACTATGGATCGTGCAAAATGCACAGCATTATAACTTAAGCTTCACTGATAATCTTTACTTGCCCACATGACATTAATTTGGGATTACACTTTGAACTGGATTAAACGCCGGAAAATATTATTATCAAAAAATACACAAAGTCTAGTATATTTTTAGGAACACCATGAACTGCAACTGATAATATCAAGAGACATAACATTTTTTTAAAATTATTACTTAGGTGATTATAGCCCGGGTTATAGAGAAAACTGCATAGATGTTAAATTCTAAAAATGATGTTAAAACTGCATGCCTTGGATATTGAATTTTAAAAATGGTGTTTTAACACTTTTTAAAATCTTTAAATGATGTTGAAGATGCAAAAGTATACATAAAGGCGATTAGATGACAAAAGCGCTAAAAAATCACATAAACTCTAGCGAAATGTTTAATTAAGATAAAAAAAAACACACATACTGCAAATACCGTGTACGATCAATCTTGCTCAACGTCGGATATCCAAAAAGATCGTGATCAGTCAAAATAGATCAAATTGAAAACGTTACAGTCAAGAAGACTTTTGCAGGAACTGATCAAACAATGTGAAATAGAGTTAAGTTGCGATATTTCGACTGGCCAATACCAGTCTTCATCAGGTTTATTGAGATATCACGAATTTACAGAAATATATATGAAGTAAAATAATGACCGGAAATTACATAATATGACGTGGTTAGTTATCTAGTGTTTTTTGGGATGAGACGATTGGGGATTAGGTTGAGGCGCGCGCGGGGTCTCATGCGACGGGAAGAAGGAAAAATACTGTTCTTGACTGTAACGTTTTCAATTTGAAGCGAAATGTTAAACGCGATTTAAGAACGTAAACGCTGCAACAGATTTGTAATAATTCCGCGACGGAATACAAGTTCCATTCCAAGAATTAATTGGGGATCATTTCGGGGTCAACGTGAAGAGAAATGGAGACCATTTCGGGGTCGGTATCATTTCGGGTCGATTTGGGGATCATTTCAAGGTTGGGGATCATTTCGGGGGCTAGAAGGCACAAGTGTAATAGTTGGACCCAAGTGTAATAAAGGTCCCATATGTAATAACATTTGGACCCAAGCGTAATAAAAGTCTCATCCGTAATAACATTTTGAGCCCAAGCGTAATAAAGGTCCTATCTGTAATAACATTTGGACCCAAGTGTAATAAAGGCCGTATTTGTAAAAGTTTACCTTTATACTCAAACTGGTAATATACCAACAACAAATTATGGCCAATAAGGGGTAAAGAGTGTAAAATCACGTGACCTGCGGAAACCAACTTCTGCCATTTAATTTTATGGCCATGGCTTTCACGTCACTGTCAAACTGAATTTTACACGTAGTCAGGAGCCGCTCCTGACGTAGTAGTTTGGCTAGAAAAGTATTTACTATTAGATAAACGGAACTGGCCATTAAAAAAAAGGCCATTGTCACTTAGAACTATTAACCAAAGAAAATATGTGCTAAGTACTGCTTTACTGCGTTCTTACGAGAGTGTTTTTTGCTGTTGCGGGCGACAAGAGGAGCCCGCAATCCTAATGTCAAGGTTGTTATTACCTACGCATCGCATGTATGTAGTCAGCTTTCGTTTGGTTTTCCACTATAAAGAATGAATGGAATGTACAGAACACAATTTGATCACGTGCGTTTGGACCTTCTATTACTCGTAATCTTACCACGCGTGTTTTGACCATCTGTCACGTGAAACGTACGCAAGCACAGCGCTGGAGCAAAACCTTCGATCGTTATCGCCCGTACTCCGTAACCTTTGGCTATTACTAGTTACAACGTTAAAATTCTTATGTTATCTTTATTCGGAGGTTTCTCTCACTATCTTTGAAGAGCTCCAAAATATCGCTTTATGATAAGCACCATAAGACTAGCTGAGAACAATGATACAGAGGCGCGTGACAATATTTTGCAAATTGGCCATCTTTCTGATCTTTTGGGTCGTAATGGTGTCAGGTGAGAATTTCAATGTAAGAGCTCCAAAATGTCGCGCTGATTATAAGCAAAGTAAGACAAGCTGAAGACGGTCCAAATGTTATTACAGATACGACCTTTATTACGCTTGGGTTCAAAATGTTATTACAGATGGGACCTCTATTACACTTGGGTCCAATCAGTCCAATTATTACACTTGTGCCTTCTACAGCTGTAAGGGCTGTACAGATCTCGAAAGTTTTACTGCCACTTCTGCAGTACGCTACAAATC